>NC_089211.1:22723272-22732994 GCF_963930695.1 Labrus bergylta
TGTGAGATGAGACGGTACAGGACGCAGTGAGAAATTCAAATTTAAGGAGATTTATGGGAAAAAAAAGAAGGCGGCTAAAAAAACAAGAGGACACCAGTTTATCCATTTGGACATATTTCAATCGGGTTAGTGTGTGCACTCCCCTGAGCAATCTGTAAACTCCTGCAGGGCTTTCTGCAGACACTCCATATCTCTGCACGTCACTCCGTCTCCGTCTCAGTGACAAAGACACTGAGGCGAGCTGTAAAACATGCTTCTGACATGATCCCCCGGCATGCCTCTCACTGTGAGGGACACATTCATTTGTCGGGCGGACTGACAGAACAGTTCAAAGGGTCGTCAGGCTGACACCGAGAGAGGGACAGTAAACACACCACAACCGTCTCAATTAGCAGCCGGGAGGGGAGGGGGGGGGGGGCTTTGATGCACAGCCGTCACGCCGAGATCCAGGAGATAGGTCTCATTATGTTAAACGCACGTCAATCACATGAGAGGATGAAGAAGAAGAAGAAGAAGAAGAAGGGGGAGGTGGGTGTGAGCGGTGAATCATATATGTGCAGCGTTTGAAGAGTTCATATAAGTTTGACTCAAGTGGGAAAAAAGAAACCGGAGAAGAAGAAGTTTGCAGAACAACAACTAAGTCTCTCCAGAAGTGAAACAATGATTGGATCACGGTGGGAAATTTCTCCATAGACTGGCATTAGCATTGACCCCCCCCTCTCCCCCCCACCCCCCTCTCCACCTGTTCTCCTCCCCCCCCCCTCCTCGTCCTCTCCAATCTATCCGCCTAATGAATTTTTACCTGGCACAGACTGTTTTAAACTCCATTTGGAGCCGTGCCTACAATTAGCTCCTCAGAGTCTCCAAAGTAAGCGCGCTCAGCCTAATTAGTATGCATTATCAATTAACAAACTTAATAGCTGGCAGATTGATTGGATCCTCTGTAGAAGGGGGGGGGGGAGGGGGGGGGCAGAGCTGGAGCGAAACACAAAATGAAAATCATCTCCAGGCGCACTTCTCATTTCTCTTTCACACAGATACGTGTGTGCATGTGAGCATTTTACATACCATGTTGTGTATTTGAACGCTGATATGTTGGTGTTTGATGTTTGTATCAAAATCATCATCTCTAAAAACTACAAAAAGATGAAAAATGATACACTGATATCACAAAATCCAAGTATTTCGATCAGATTTACCTCAGTGTAAAAAAAAAAACTAGATTAGGTAAAGCTCTTGCAGTATTTCTTTAACAGAAAATACTTTATTGTCTCTTCTAGTGTTGAAGTCAAAACCACACCAAGACATACCAGAGACCAGAGGGCTCCGAGACAGAGACAAGACCAAGACATTTAGGGATCGAGACGAGTCGAGACCATAAACATCACTGAAAAAGGTTGCAGCTGTTAACGTGGGAAATAAATTGAACTATTATTTGTTCTTTTGGAAAAGGGACGTTTTCCTTTTCATCAGCGATGACGTAACAGACGCCGATCAGTCTTGACCCGTCTCGATTTAAAATCCAGAGTCTGTCCAGTCTGTGTGTGTAAACCGGATCCCTTTTGGAGGTTGTCATGAGTTACCGGTTAAGTTTAGTATTTTAATTTGTTAATATGATATTGCTTCCTGTTTTATTTTGTCTTTTTTTCCTTTCCTTTCCTTGTGTGTCTCACTCCTTGTGAATTGTTTCTGTCATATTCCTGACTCCTCAGTCGGCCTTTAGTGTTTCCTGTTTTATTTTGTAGGGTTGCTTTTCTGTCTTTTGCAGGAAGTATATGCTTTTATTGTGTAAAACTTGCAACATTTCATTAATATAAGTACCGCATTCCAAGAAAACACTTATATCAACTAAATGCACTTATGCCTCTATAATGCGATAAACCTAACTTATGTTATATTACTGGATTGTTGGAGTCGTCAATATGACTCGGCCTTGTTGCAGCAACAAGCAGCAGTATTTGTTTGACTCCCACGTTTGACTCTTACATGTTTCCCTTTTAATGCAAATCTTTTTGTTTTTTCTCTCTTTGTGTGTCTGTTTGCAACTTTGTGTTTGTGCTGCTGAATGTCCAAAGTCTCCATTAGAAAAACCTTAAATAAAGGTTAAATAATACATAGCGTCGTATTTTAGAGGTTTAGTTTGTCCAAATCTTAAAATGTAAATATATAAAAGTAATCAAGAATAAAGTAACACCAGGAATTCAAGTGAAAACAGAAATATGCATCAGAATAAGACTTCAAATAAATAGATTTTCTGTACTTGGTTACACTTCCCTGCTCAGCGAATACCAGATGACACGTTAAAAACACACCTCCAGTGATTCAGAATTAGGAGCTGATAGAAGCTCGCTGTGATGAAAAATGGAACAACAGAAGATCGCCTGCTTTTTTCCCCGGGAGGCGTTGGTTGAGCGGCGGCCATGAGAGGCACGTTGGCCAAAAGAAACCAAATCTATCAGGGAGATGGAAACGATGGTTGAAGCAAGACACTGACGCTCGCCGTTAAATGTGCTGTGTGACATAAAAAGGCGCTGAATGGAGAGGAGTGAGTGCATTTATCACTTTTCTCTTAATTGAAGCCACCTGTGTTACACCTTTTAGGATCGTTCAGCGGGAGAGGAACCGATCGCCTGCAGGGTTTGAGATTTTAAAATCTTTGGGTGCCATGTGGTGAGATGATCCAGTTTATCTGTGTTAACGTCCGCAGCCTCTGACTCTTTAACTCCAGGGTGCTAAAAGAGGAAAATAATCCACTTTAATACGGCTCTTTATTCACGGCACTCGTCCACAAACAACATTCATGAGCACAAAACCAGAACACGTCTGACAGAGGCCTTTTAGATGCAAATCGGACCGATACGTCCTCCTCAAAAAAATCAGTGCAGCGCTGATTCTCTGCGTCTAATGAATCCAAACAAAATCACCTGATTCAAACGCTTTGATTAAAGGAACCGGCTTATTTACATAAATATCAATAAGAAGACATTACGACGATTACTCGCCCTGCTGGCCACAAACTTTATAAGCTTGAAAATATACTTTATTTTCATTAGGAGCCATGAAATGCGGTCATTAGTGCATTAATTAGGACCACTCTAGACAATTATGTGGGTTAGTTTTTCAGTTATCCTGCAACGGGTCATTGTTGTGAGAGAATCAACACCCAATGTGAGACTAATTCTGAACATAGGGAAACTCGGGGCGGCAAAAAGAGAGAGAGAGAGAGCGTGAATTTCAAGCAGGAATAAACGGACAAATGGAATAATGTTTGGTTGCTTTCTACGAAGGGGTTTTGCGGGCGGTGCATGGTTGGAAACAGAATCGGAGCACATCAGCAGAAGAAGAAGAGTGGAGAGGAGGGAAGAAGAAAAAAAAAAAAAACAATCCATTACCGGCTGCGAACAGCGCTTGTCCACACAGTTCATAGTGCGGTGATACAGCAGCAGAAATGTGCTGTAAATGCAGGGAAGCAGCGAGATTGAGGAGTCACATACAATGAGCGTCACCTCAGGAGAGGGGGGCCGGGGGGGTGGGGGGGGGACAGTGGCCTCAGGGTGAGGATGGGGAGGAGGGGGACGGATTCAGCAGCACTTCTGTAACACCGCAGCCACTTTAGAGGAAGAAACTTGTTCTTTACTTTATCTGAAACGCTGCAGAAACTGAATTATATGATGAACACCTTCCTAGAAGAAATGGATTTAAGCTGAGAAAGCAAAGCCCTCTCTGTCTGAGTATGTTCATGTAGGAGTGTGACATGTAGACGACTCACAGGATCAACCAACGTGCATCTGCTTTCAATATAAGCAACACTTCAGAGAACGTAACCCTCCTGCACTGAACTGAAACGGAGAAACGCTGCGAGTTGAAACAAACAAACAAAGAAAAGCTAAAACGAGAGGACTGTGAGAAGATGCATTAAGGTTTACAAACATGACACTTCCGACCAATCAGAGGAAAGACACCTCGGGTCCAGGTGCGGTTCATCTCGTGAAGGGAGGAGAGAGAGTGAACGTCTGATCTGTGATAGTTATACAACTTGGGAATTAAAAAAAAAAAAAAAAAAAAAAGGACAAAATCAGCTGCAGACGTCGGGTTCTGTTCTCATATGACCAGACGACACATTGGACATTTTTAAAGTATGAAACATAAAGACAGAAGTCAGGAGCCAAAAAGAGAGACAGAGAGCGTGCACACACACACACACACACACACACACACATACACAGGCACAGGGCAGCATGTGTGTCTCACTCCTGTGTGTGTGAGCATGTGGCTCCTTCATCGTCTGTTTTTTTTTTTTTTTTTTTTTTTGCACTGATGTATATTTCGTTGTCCGCCGGCTTAATTTTGATTTATAGTCCATCCATAAATTAGAAAAATATGTTTTAGAATTCCATCCCGGGAGAAGGCGGCCCCGTGATGTCAGGGGATTGGGTGATATTTAAGATGTCAGAAATACATATTGGATTAGTGCGCTTTGTTCCCCGGCAACAGCAGGTGTTTAATCATGGCTGATGGCTGCAGCGAAATGCGTTAGGACAGGCCCGGGCACCAAAAAACTGGAGCTGCGTTCCCTTTGCGATAAATCATACGGCCCAGTGTTGTTACATTCACACTCAGACGCCCTCCCTTCCTCCCTACCCCCCCCCCCCCCCCCCCCATTTCTTCCCTCTTTGCCTCCTTTCCTTCCCCTCACTGAGAAAATCACAGGTATGTTTTTTCTTTTACGTCACGTGACTCTGAAATCTTTTACACCTGCAGGTTAAATCAGCTGATCAGAGTGTAAACGAAGCATTAGTCCATTATCTGAGGCGGTGAAATAATAACGCTCTAATATTCTGATCTTATTCTGTGGTGGTTGTTTTTTTTTTTTGGGCCACGTGACAGTGAACGCAGCACACAGCAGCACAGGTGAGGCGTCCTGTGAGTCCTCATACAAACAGGATGTTCAGTGAAGAAGAGGAGCAGCTTCCCAACAGGAAACACACATACTGTCTTATAAAGGTGTAAACGTTTCATATCGAGAGAGTCAAACAAATGAAGGATGAAAATGGTCAAAACGATGACTTTAAATATCTTGGAAGTAACATCTTAATGATCTAACATTTAAAACAATGACATAGTTTCTCTAAAAATATGTTTTTTTTAAAGAACTATGTCACAATAATGAACACACTAAAGCATGTGTGTGTGTATATATATATATATATGTACAGTATATATGTATGTATGTGGTTTCTTGTGTATGTATATGTATACAGATAAGAATGAGGTACAACCAAATATTGAATACTTTTATATGTAAAAAAACATACTTTTTTTTAGACTTAGATTAATATAAAATGTATGACTTAATGGGGAAGGGCGGGATTAAATAAGCAGCATAAGAAAGTATTTGAGAGATTCTTTTGTATGATTTCGTTCATTGCTTCTACATATATATATAGTTCTATATCTTTCTGTCTCTCTTTTTCTACATGTCTGAAATAAACTCAAACAAACAAATTTATCATTTTACAAACAATTTACTCATATTGATGAGTTAGTTCATCAAAGTGATGATTGAGTCTCTGGAGAAAAAAGAAAAAAGTTGCCTCAAAAAATAACTTTGACTTTTTCTTTTAGAAATCTTTAAGAATTAAAAAATTAAGTCACAACTTCTACAAACTTAAAATGACTTTTTATCTAAAAAATAAACTCTATATCCTAAAATAATGACAACGTTTCTAAAAGAAGGATTTTTTTTTTAACCTTAAAATAGTTCAAATAAATTTGATCTTAAAATAAGGATTCAATATCGAAAAAAACAAATGTTTTTTAAAAAAAAGGTTTTTTTAGAGCTTTTATGCCTTTATTTCAAGACAGGACAGAGAGAGAGAGAGAGAGAGAGAGAGAGTGGGGAATAACATGCAGGAAAGGTTGGATTCGAACCCAGGCCGCCCGCCTGGAGGACCACTAACCACTAGGCTACTGTCACCTCATTTTTATCGAAGAATTTTATGAATCTTCACTGAGAAAAAACCCCAAAACGTTCTCTTATTTATGACGCAGTATCTAAAAAATACTTTTTTCTAATCTTTGATACTTTACGTCCTCCTGATTAGTAAGTCTTTACAACTCATATTTACTAAATCATAAAATCCAAAAAACACATGCTGTAGTATCAGAAAACATCAACTTAAACCTTTAAAATGATTAAAAACTTCACAAAGATGACTCCGTATCTTTACATCAACACTCAGTATCTCGAAACAACATCTTTACAATAACAACTTAAACGTCTTTATCGTCTTATTTTAATGTCAAACAGAATCTTTGGTTGGCCTGAATGTGCTCCTGTAGTCGAGGACAAACCCGACATGAGTCCTTTAAGAGCTCATATTAATCCAAATGTCACTAATTGATGCAATCCATCACACTTAACATACAAGAAAAACATCGCTCCACGGCCTTTTCACAGGATTTGTTGTTGATACTGTTGGCCGTGTTTTGATTTGATGACGATTATAAAAGAGTTTTTTTTGTTTAAAGAACGCTTCATAGTGTCACTATTATCACCATCTGTCGGGCTCGGGACCCGGCCCCCTTCTGCGGCCTGACGGATTGTTTTCAGTGAGGATCGGCTGGAATGGATGAGAGGTGGGGGGGGGGGGGGGGGGGGGGGACTACAGGGAGGGAGAGGGAGACGTTTAGGAGAGCAAACATTTTCAAGGTCACCCGGTGAACTGGAACCAGCGAAGGGGGGGGGGGAGATGCATGGAGAAAATAGTGCGTTTTGACACCAGCGCGGCGTTTGATTAAAAGGCAAAGTAATGGGTTTAAACACACGCAGCAAGAATGCCGCCAGACTCCGTTGCCCCCCCCCCCCTGCAAATTACTTAACGGTGCAGTGATGGAAATAAGGTTGTAATGTTTGGTAATGGAAAAGAAAGCCGATATATTCTTTTTTTCTGGTCTTCTTGTTTTCTGACACACACACACACACAAACTAAATCGCCCCGAGCTAATAACCACAGAGCGGGGGGATTTTTTTTTTTCTTTCTATCTGTTAGCGAGGTGGGAACAGGAGCGCGTTCCTTTCTTTTTTTTTTTTTTTTCTGCTGTTTCTTTTTGTTACTATGAACCATAATGGTTGGAAATGATGAGACATCAATCTTGTAACGTGACATTAACAGTTGTGACTAGTGAGCCAAAGAGCACGCCGGTGACTTGAGAGAAGAATTAAAGAAGTATATGAAGGAGAATAAAAAATAAATAAAAAACGTCAAGCTTGCAAGTTGGAGGCAGGAGGCAGGAGGCAGGAGTGTTACAGGAGGGGGGGGGGGGGCTTAAACGCCTCGCAGAGGGACCGGGGGGCTCCTGCAGAATGAAGGAACCTGCAGAGCAGAACAAAGAAAGGATTGCAAAACACACTGGAAGATGATTTAACGCTGGCTGCGTGGGGGAAAACAACCTCAAGCATATTAGCTGCCAGAGAAAAGTGCTAATCATGCATGCTCGCCAGGCGGGAAAAAAAAGCGGCTTGCAAATCAAACCTGTACGGCTCGCTAAATATAGGCTTTATTGAACATGGAAATTCAATAATCAGAGTAGCAGGGATACTCGGAGGGCCTCGGAGTTGCGCCGGATTTTCTTTCTGTCTGTTTATCCTGGAAACACCTCCTCAATGAGTCTCTTAATTCCTCTCTAATTCTAGGTGTCAGGGCCGCGTGTCCCCGCCGTCCCGCCCAGTGGCCCTTTGTCGCCCCGTTCTAACTCTCCCCCAGCATTACTCAGCTCAATGACACACGGCAAATTGCATTTAATAAATTAGCTTAATGGATTCGACGATCGGTTAGCGGGCTCAGTGTTTCCTCTGGTTAAGCAAAACATTTATATCCCACAATCCCTCTCTCTCCATCTCTCTCTCTCTCTCTCTCTCTGTGTTACATCACAAACGACTTCTCAGGAATGAGAACATGTGAGTAAAAAAAAAAGGGACTGCTTTAACTTAATCATTGGCAAATCACCAGAACTCACTGACAGCTTCACATCAAAACGCTCGCTCAACTTGCCAAGAGATTATTTCCAGAATTGCACCCAAAACAGTTTTCTCCAAATCCCCAGGAAACCCCAAAAACGCCTCCTAATAATGACATTTAGATCCATATGCACCAAATGCTAAGAATCTGAAAGAAGTTAGACATGAGTGGAAATATTTTAATTGACGTTTCTGTCAAATTTACAGATGTTGGGTTGAAGTGGGCAATCTTGAGCCTTTTTCAAACAGGTGGCAGGAAATGAGGTTTCATGGATGAGCTGGAAATGCAGAAGAAGCCACAGCATCAGACTCTCTGAGTGGTTAAAAACTACTGCTAGCAGCTTCACTACATGCACGACGATCGCTCCGCTAGCTCGCCGCTCCCCTGATGTTAACGTCATCAGCCCTGCCTGCTAGCTTGCAGTGAATTTTCCTCAATACTTCCTGCTCACTCGGACTTCCATGTAACATTTCCCATGATGACCCAATCATAGGAGGTATAACACGGCCAGCTGTTTAGGAGTTTTACACCATAGACTGTAAATAAGCACAGATGAAGTCTGAGTGACCTCACCCGTTGGTTTCTGAACGGCTGTTTTGGAAACCTGTCCATGGCGGTTGCCAAACTGGAAATCAAACTCTTGGTCAACTAACAACAGAGGAAGAGGCGGAGCTGAGGCGGGCCTTACGCCTCCCAATAAACAGGTACAACACATAATCACTCCCATAATCACGCATAACAGGTATCATTCAGAAAATCAAAGGGGGGAGTTATGACCTGCTAATGGACTGCATATGTAAAATAGCTCTAAGCTAACTCTGGTACAATGCATCGAATAGCAACATTTATTTTTGATTTTGAACATGGTCCCTTTACAAAAAATCAGCGCAGCAATACAAAGCCCCAGAGGGCTGACAAACTTTGGACGAAAGCAGCAAAATGTACAAATTTTGCAATGACGCAGGAAACCTCCCTAAGGGGGCCCCATCCGACCACACCCACTCTCGTTGCTCCGCTGAGCGCTGGTCGGAGGGCCCCTGACATACTTTTGCCCCGACAAACCCTAGAATCGCCCACTGCACAACAGTCTTGAGAAAGTTCAAAACTGCAAAATAATAAGTGAATAAATATGAAGGTTTATTTTCACTCAGTTCATTTTTGAGTTCAGCCTGAACTTTGAACTTTGATATGAATTTCAGTTTAACTTCTGAGGGCTTTAACCTCCGCGTCACGTAAACCTGCGCCTAAAGGTGACTCAAAAATCGGCTGCTAATAAATCATCATCACCATCACCTGAACCATCCTCATCCTCCGGCGTGTGCAGCCACACTGACTAAATGTCATGACACCCCCATATCCCCCCCCCCCCCCCCCCTCCACCTCCACAACAACAATAATCCTTTATGGCCTCTGCATGTTTGGTTGCGCAAAACAATCTCATCGGACATTATTGATGTTACAGATGTTATAGTAATCAAATTATCGGCGTGTGAAGGGCCCCGCTGTCACCGCCGCCGCGTGATGAATTATAGGAAAGGTCACAGCCTGCCGCCGCTTTATGAAGGGTTTGTACGGTAACGCTCAGGTGGGCGCCTCCAGGGCCGACCAGGCGCTGCCTCAAACACACACACACACACACACACTAACATGCACAAACACACACTATCGGTTCAGGTTAAGGGCTTCCTGCAGCTCTCGGGA
>NC_089211.1:22733194-22925396 GCF_963930695.1 Labrus bergylta
GATGAGCTGGAAATGCAGAAGAAGCCACAGCATCAGACTCTCTGAGTGGTTAAAAACTACTGCTAGCAGCTTCACTACATGCACGACGATCGCTCCGCTAGCTCGCCGCTCCCCTGATGTTAACGTCATCAGCCCTGCCTGCTAGCTCGCAGTGAATTTTCCTCAATACTTCCTGCTCACTCGGACTTCATGTAACATTTCCCATGATGACCCAATCATAGGAGGTATAACACGGCAGCTGTTTAGGAGTTTTACACCATAGACTGTAAATAAGCACAGATGAAGTCTGAGTGACCTCACCCGTTGGTTTCTGAACGGCTGTTTTGGAAACCTGTCCATGGCGGTTGCCAAACTGGAAATCAAACTCTTGGTCAAACTAACAACAGAGGAAGAAGCGGAGCTGAGGCGGGCCTTACGCCTCCCAATAAACAGGTACAACACATAATCACTCCCATAATCACGCATAACAGGTATCATTCAGAAAATCAAAGGGGGGGAGTTATGACCTGCTAATGGACTGCATATGTAAAATAGCTCTAAGCTAACTCTGGTACAATGCATCGAATAGCAACATTTATTTTTGATTTTGAACATGGTCCCTTTACAAAAAATCAACGCAGCAATACAAAAAAATTTCCAGAAGGGTGAGGGGGGGGGGGGGGGGGGGGGGGGGCTGACAAACTTTGGACCAAAGCAGCAAAATGTACAAATTTTGCAATGACGCAGGAAACCTCCCTAAGGGGGCCCCATCCGACCACACCCACTCTCGTTGCTCCGCTGAGCGCTGGTCGGAGGGCCCCTGACATAACTTTTGCCCCGACAAACCCTAGAATCGTCCACTGCACAACAGTCTTGAGAAAGTTCAAAACTGCAAAATAATAAGTGAATAAATATGAAGGTTTATTTTCACTCAGTTCATTTTTGAGTTCAGCCTGAACTTTGAACTTTGATATGAATTTCAGTTTAACTTCTGAGGGCTTTAACCTCCGCGTCACGTAAACCTGCGCCTAAAGGTGACTCAAAAATCGGCTGCTAATAAATCATCATCACCATCACCTGAACCATCCTCATCCTCCGGCGTGTGCAGCCACACTGACTAAATGTCATGACACCCCCCATCCCCCCACCCCCCCCCCCCCCCCCCCCCCCCCCCCCTCCACCTCCACCTCCACAACAACAATAATCCTTTATGGCCTCTGCATGTTTGGTTGCGCAAAACAATCTCATCGGACATTATTGATGTTACAGATGTTATAGTAATCAAATTATCGGCGTGTGAAGGGCCCCGCTGTCACTGCCGCCGCGTGATGAATTATAGGAAAGGTCACAGCCTGCCGCCGCTTTATGAAGGGTTTGTACGGTAACGCTCAGGTGGGCGCCTCCAGGGCCGACCAGGCGCTGCCTCAAACACACACACACACACACACACTAACATGCACAAACACACACTATCGGTTCAGGTTAAGGGCTTCCTGCAGCTCTCGGGAGGAAGGTGGAGGTGTGCAGTCACCTGTTCTCATAAGACAACTTTACCTTTTCATTTACAAGGTAATGAAAGTTTAACTTCCCGGGAGAGAGAGAGAAAGAGGCACTTTAACAGCAGGTAACATTACCACCATGAAAACAAAACAAACCAACAATGCATGCAAACTGGAACAAGCGTGTAACCCTGATTAGTCCTCTGCCTTTGTGCCATGAAGATTCATAGTTTACCAAAATAAATATTTTTTAAAAACATCAGTGTGCTGTACTGTTTCACTGGCGGACATGTTTTTATCAATAAACACTGAAGAACCGTACACAATCATGCTGCCCTACATACACACTAGAGAGCCAAATGACGACTCATCCGCCACTTAAAATAGTCCCTAATAATGCCCTATTTCATCTATTTACAGATGTACACCAGCAGCTGGAATCACAGGGTACAAACAATGTTGGTTTTGGTTTTAAGAAGATATACATCATTAATCCCATGAGGGGGTATTACTTTCACACTCTGTTGAGACATGCAGGCTGAAATACACACATGCACTAATAGATTGATGTCAGTGTGAAGAGTGCCCGAGCAGTTGGCGGTTTGGTGCTCAAGGGTACAATCGGCAAAGTCTCAGGAAGTGACCATCCACCTCTCCAGGTACCAAACCAATTTCATGACTTTGTAACCGAGACTTGAACCAGCGACCCTCCGGTTCAAAACCCAAGTCCCTACAGACTTAGACTTCCACTTCCACAGGGGAGGACAGGGGCGCTGCTTGTCAACAGGCAAGGCAGACAAGGGGCCCCAGACCGGTAGGGGGGGCCCCAGAGGGCTGACACACTTTGGACCAAAGCAGCAACCAAAAATGTGCAAATTTTGCAATGACAGTGAGAAACCTCCCTAAGGAGGCCTCATCTGACCGCATCAGCTCTAGGGGCCCCTGACATAACTTTTGCCTAGGGGCCCCAACAAACCCTAGAATCGCCACTAGGGGAGAAAAACCTATGAGCTTTTAATTTAAGCTTAAAACATAATAACTAGTTTGTTGAAATCCCATTTTTGACATTTCTGCAAATCTACAAACGTCTCCTAAAAAGACCCTTAAATATGCAATAAGGCCGTTAAAG
Organism: Labrus bergylta; assembly: GCF_963930695.1. NCBI lineage: Eukaryota > Metazoa > Chordata > Actinopteri > Labriformes > Labridae > Labrus > Labrus bergylta. Next base: position 22,735,802 of record NC_089211.1, read on the forward strand.
TGGGACAACAAACACTACTAGGATCATATTCTGATAAATCAGCTAAATTATTTGTGTTTATGTAATTTACAGGTGCATGAATGCTCTTGATCGTTTGTGCCTTTGGACCTGCTTGTTTGGAAGCCTCTCCGTCAGTCTGCCACATGAATCCAGACACAATTATGTGTCAGCGCCGCTGTTCTTACTTTGATGATAGCCTTGGGCCGAGCACGGCGGAGAGAGCCCTAATCAGGAGAGTAAACTCCGCTATATTTCAATTTGGGAGGGCGCTCTTCCGCTCCGGGGGGCTGTGGCACCGGTGATAAATAAAACGCCCATTTACTCCCCCCCCCCCCCCCCCCCGCTCGCCTACCACAGACATCCACACTGCACTCGCCACCAGGCCCGTAATCATGGACGCATTTAGACGGAGAACATAAATCACACAATTGGAAACGCCATGATTAGGGATGCCAAACTCAAACAAATGCAGCGTGTAACCTTGTCAGCCTGCGAGCTGATCTGAAATCATCCTCAATGAGAAATGAAACTAAATGGAACCATTGACACACATCCAAATATTCTTAAAGCCGCGCCACAAGCAGGAACTCAAACATCACGCCCACATCACACAGCTGGAGTTTAAACGGTGTATTTTATTTTATTTTTTAAAAAGGTGACAAAAGTGTCGGCACCAGTGGAGCGGTTTTTAAACTCCTTTCAATTGTTAACCAGCAGGTCACTTTTTTAACTGTCTTCTTTAGTCCACTACATTAATGTGACAGCAGAAGAAATCTCTCACATCAATATTTAAGATCAAGAAATTATTGATCAATATGAAGGAATATTAGGGCCATATTAAGGGGAATCTTTCTTTGAGATATCGTGGATAAAGTCATGAATTTATGAGAATAAAGTTTAAGATTTACGTGAATAAAGTAATTTACAAGAATAAAGTTTAAGATTTACAAGAATAAAGTCGCAAATTTACAAGAATAGTGGCACATTTACAAGAATGAAGTCGTAGATTTACAAGAATAAAGTCTTAGATTTACAAGAATAAAGTCTTAGATTAACATGAATAAAGTCGCAAATTTACAAGAATAAAGTCGTAGATTTACAAGAATAAAGTCGCAAATTTACAAGAATAAAGTCGTAGATTTATGAGAATAAAGTGGTACATTTACAAGAATAAAGTCGTAGATTTACGTGAATAAAGTCTCAAATTTACAAGAATAAAGTCGTACATTTACAAGAATAAAGTCGTACATTTACAAGAATAAAGATGCAAATTTACAAGAATAAAGTCTTAGATTAACATGAATAAAGTCGCAAATTTACAAGAATAAAGTCGTACATTTACAAGAATAAAGATGCAAATTTACAAGAATAAAGTCTTAGATTAACATGAATAAAGTCGCAAATTTACAAGAATAAAGTCGTACATTTACAAGAATAAAGTCGTACATTTACAAGAATAAAGTTGCAAATTTACAAGAATAAAGTCGCAAATTTACAAGAATAAAGTCTTAGATTTACGAGAATAAGGTCGTACATTTACAAGAATAAAGTTGTAGATTTACAGGAATAAAATTCTACATTTACAAGAATAAAGTCATACATTTACAAGAATAAAGTCGTATATTTACAAGAATAGTGGCACATTTACAAGAATAAAGTCGTACATTTACAAGAATAAGGTCGTACATTTACAAGAATAAAGTTGTAGATTTACAGGAATAAAATTCTACATTTACAAGAATAAAGTCATACATTTACAAGAATAAAGTCGTATATTTACAAGAATAGTGGCACATTTACAAGAATAAAGTCGTAGATTTACAGGAATAAAATTCTACATTTACAAGAATAAAGTCATACATCTACAAGAATAAAGTTGTATATTTATGAGAAGAATAAAGTTGTACATTTACGAGAATAAAGTCGAACATTTACGAAAATAATAAAGTTGTACATTTACGAGAATAAAGTCGTACATTTACGAGAAGAATAAAGTTGTACATTTACAAGAATAAAGTCATATATTTACGAGAAGAATAAAGTCGTACATTTACGAGAATACAGTTGTACATTTAAAAGAATAAAGTCGTACATTTACGAGAAGAATAAAGTTGTACATTTAAAAGAATAAAGTCGTACATTTACGAGAAGAATAAAGTCGTACATTTACAAGAATAAAGTCGTACATTTACGAGAAGAATAAAGTTGTACATTTAAAAGAAAAAAGTCATACATTTACAAGAATAAAGTCGTACATTTACGAGTATAAATTAGTAACGTTACAAGGATAAAGTCATTAGTTTTCTTTAACGTGGCCCTAATACTCCTTCATAGATCGGATATGAGATTAAACCACAGATTAAGCACGTCATGTTTCAGGTGTCCGTCTGTTCCAAAAGTAAGAACTGAAATGTTGAAAAAGTATTTCAAAGTTTGCTGCTCTATTTAATCAGAATTAATTATCTGTTACTTAAAGAGCAGCTCTCATTGGACGCCTTGTAAGAGGGTGTTAAATGACTTGAAGGCGGACACATCTGGCTGCAGCAGCTGGTTGTGGGCGATCTTGACACAATCGAAGAAGACAAGATACATGTGCAAAAGAAGTGTTAATATAATCACATGAAACGCATTTAAAGTAAACTGCTTCTCTTCATAATGACACATTTGTAATATTCATCTTATCATGTCATCACAATGGACCTTTTTCCTGCTCGCAATGATCCTCAATGATTACTGAAACTAAATGGAACCATTGACATCCATCCAGATATTCTCAAAGCCGCATCACAGGCAAGAACTCAAACATCCCGCCCACATCACACAGCGGTAATCTTAACCTAACAAGATTAGCGCCTCCTCTGGTGTAATCCCTCAGTATTATGACACATCTGTTAATAACAAAGGTGACAAAGGTCTCGGCACAAGTGGGCCCGGCTTTAAACTCTTTTCAAATGTTAACCAGCATGTTCCTGAAGCCGCTTAGAGTGTTAATTGGCTGATTGAGTCCATTTATCTAATCCCTGAGTTTCAGCGCTGCCCTCAAACCCTCCAAACCGCCGGTGGATTTGGGTGAAGTGCTGCAACACGATCTCTATTCAAATATTTCCATATGACAACTGCTCACAGAGCACTCCAATTAAAGGCCAGTCACTTTCTATTTAAGCCGCCTCAAAAGATTGGCCGCCGTGTGCGTGGAGCAAACAAAAGGATCCTTCCAAAGCATTTAACTCCCCAAAAAAGTGACTCAGGGGGGCCGACCCGGGACCCGCCCCCTCAGAGGCCATCTCGGGGGATTAGAGGCTGGATTTGGGAGGAGAACCGGGGTTGCAACACTCTTTTTGCCCCTCTGCTAAAGAGGGGGCTGCATGTGCATGTTCAGCACCGTGGAAATGAGATGCGCATTTAAAAATCTGAGAGCAGGATCTGCCGCCTGTGGCCAAGCGCTGCCAGGGAGGACTCCACACCCGCCCCCTCCGCCCGCCCGCCCGCCCCCGCCAGGCCGGACCGGGGGTTAATTAAGCAGCCTTCAGAGAAGAAGAGGCCAGGTTTGATGCTCTCTACATCTGTGATTTCTAGCAAATTCATCCAGTCCCCCCTGAGCAGCGAGGGAGGATTTTTAAACAGCATATTAGCATTCAGATGAGAGAGCGGAGCGATGTGGCGCTGCCCTGCAGAGCGGGACGAGCTCAACATCACACTGTTGGTACATTTTCAAATCTATGGAAGGAGCCTGATGACTGACACTAGCTGCAATTTTTAGTGCGACAAAATAAAGGTCAGGAGTGAAGCAAGTCCTCTGCTTCATTTTAAAGAGTGCTTATCGATATCAATGATTTTGATCAACTTCCTGTTGCTCGACTTGCAGATTAAAAGAGGTTTTGTTGGATAGCATGCAAAGGAAAGCAGCACATTTTCACTCTAAGGAGGATCCAACAGATTTTGTTTTGAAAAATGGCTGAAACAAAGTTAACTCACTGGTCAATATGGATATTATTTAGTTTAGCAAAAGATAAAGAAAGGAAACAAATGCTCTTAACTGACCATTATCAATATACTACAATATAATGACACCAACTCAGCGTCTCTTCCAGTGTCAGTGAACTTCAACACATGGAACACCTCATTCCTCTCGTTGAGGAACCTGAAGAGCGATCTGACAAAGAAGAGCAGCTTGAATTTTGGTCACCCAACATCACTCCATCTGAAAGACTGGAGGAGAGCACGCCCAAGAAGCATGAAAGCTGAAATTAAACGTCAAGTTTATTCCGCCAAATATTGATTTATGAACTCTTCCTGAGTTATCTTATAGTTTAAGAAAAAGTGTTGCATTATTTATAGTCTGAAAAAATACTGTCTTTTTTGTTTTCATCCCAACCAGTTGTTATTTTCTGCAAATAAAAAGACAAAAATTTCAATATTACATTTTTGAGGTTGGGGGAAAAAACCTACAAAAAAGGAAACTAGACTATTTGTCAAGTGGTGTCTTGACCTTTTTCCACTTCAGGTCAAACATCTGTTGGAGATTTCTAAAAGGTTGAGTTTGTCATTTTTTATTTTTTAAAAAGGTTTATTTTTGGGATTTCTGTGCGTACCATTTAGAGACAGGACAGTGGACAGAGCGAGGAAATTGGGGGAGAGAGAGAGAGAGTGGGGAACGACATGCGGGAAAGGAGGAGCGGCGGGCCGGTTCGAACCCGGGCCGCCCGCCTGAAGGACCACAGCCTTCCGCACATGGGGCACAAACACCAACCACTAGGCTACCCAGCGCCCCAGTTGGGAAAAGGCAGAAAATGCTCACATTCAAGAAGCTAAAACCGCCAAATGTTGCTCTTGAATCATGACTGACATAAAGCTACCTCACTAATGAATCGACTTGTTGCCCTTCTACTTATTTCCAATCACTCCAGGAACATAATGAGTGAAGACTTCTGCAGGAAAACAAACTCATGCAAACATAAAAGCTTTTTTTGCTTTTTTAGGAAAGCAAATCAACAGATATGACTGCAGCGAGCGTGCCGATTAAATGTCCTAAATGTGAGTGAATTCCTCGAATGGAGAAAACATTCAGTGAAAGCAGATACTCAGAAGCACTTCTTAGATTTCCCAACTCCGCTCGGGCTTTTATGATCTCTGCAAAGGACGGAGGCTGATGGATGCAGAGCGGCTCGGCTTTCTGCTCGCTCGGCTTTTATTGTTTGCTCTCCCGTCACATACAGGTCTTCATTAGGAGCGTCTACAGACTCTCTGAGGGGGCTTTTGTGTGTGAATCACGCTGGTTTATGTCTTCTTGCACCGCTAATACGCCACTATGTCAGATGGAGGCTGGTTTTTTTTTTATGGGGGCAAATTGGTGGCGAATGGGCGAGCGGAGCACTTAAACAGCACTCACCTCCTCCTCACCCCTTTTAACTTATTAACTTAGATTAACTCATTGTTTCCTGTCAACAGCTCTGCATGCGTAACACAAAATAAATCACAACAGGAGTGTGTCGCTGCGCGCTAAATGTGTTTACCTCTGTGAGCTTTTTACCGTCACCGTCAATATTCATGAAGACAATCTCCATGCCGACCGTGTGATCGTTTTGTTTTTTTAATGCACTTAAGTGTTTTTTAAAGTGCAATCAAACGCTAATTAAAGGCTGCTGGGCCGAGCATAAATGCTCTTCCTCTGTGTGCTTTGTTTACTACAAAGGTCTGTTAAAAGCACCTGCAAGACGGTGCTCAGGGCACAGCGCCTAGCTCCATAAAAGGCCTCAGTAATGGAAGGTAAACAATGTCATGAAAGGCTTTCAAAGTATTTGTAATGATGAGTTTTTCCTTGCTCTTTGAGTGACAGCACAGTGTAAATCAGAGCCACAGAGCTACAGGTACTGCAAATACGATCCTTTCCATATTTAGTAATATCATATCATATAAAGCTTGTTTTTAACATTCATTATGCAAATTCTACAAAGGAGGATTATGGTAAAGGGAAGTTCCTAAAATGTTTGTTTGTATTCCAGTTTTAAGTCTGGTTCTTGTTTGGATCTTATTCAGGGTGTTACTTTAAAGTCTTTATCTGTGATTTTTCACACTTAAATGTAGAAATCAAGTATATCCTCTGAAAATAACTCTGTGAGTCATGACTGTCTACAATGGGTGTAACACCCGAGTCCCACTGTCTGTGATGTTTTCAGAGTTTTCAGAGTCCTATCTTCACTTTGTTTACATCGCCCGGACGGCCGGCTGACTCCTCCCCTCGTGTATAAAAGTTGTTTAATTGAGGGACTAGAGAAAAGAAGAATAACATACTGTACTCACTGCTTAACTGTGTTTCTTGATCACGCTCATTTCAGGTAAATTTACATGCAGTGTGAAGATACCAGCATAATAAAGATCACTAGCATTAGCATGCTAACACAACAATGCAGCGCGAGTTGTTTTGTTTTCATGCTGGTGCTCAAGGGCGACATCTGCTGGATCAAAAAATAGCATATAAAGCCTTTAAATTTCTACAAGAGCCTGAGTCAAAGAACTCATTTACATGAATCTAACGACATCTGTGTGTCTGATTATCGGTGAGCAGGTGTGTGTTGACTTTCAGTCACTGTATATGACGTTTTGTTTTGGTCAGATATCGGGTAAAGAGAGATAGAGCGGAGAATGACATGCGGAAAAGAAGCCACAGGTCAAATTTGAACCCAGGCCGCGCACTTGCAGGGCGCGCGCTCTACCCACTAGGCCACTGGCGCAGTTTTCAGTCGTAACTCAAACTTAACTTAAAGAAAGTTGAATATATTTTTCACATTACTCTAACTCTCTTCTGTCCAATCACCATACATCAGGTCTTATCTCCACAACCGTAATGTTCATCTTCCACTGAGGAAACAATGTTCCAGCGTGCACGCCCTCACCTGAGCCTTTTTTCTCACTCATTTCCTCGCGACTGCAAGATTGAGAAATGTGGGACACCGAGAAAAAAAATCAAATCATCAGAGCTCAATGTGTCTTTCCTCGTAATGAGGCGCTGATTGAACATTTCAGAGGGGAAACATGTAGTCATTAGTCTCCATGCTCCAAAGAAGCATTTAAAAGAAACTTCAGTCGAGGAAAAGAAAAAAAAAAAAAACTCTAATTACAATACAGGAGACACAGGAATAGCTGTGAAGCATCAATTTAAGCATAATCACAACAATTACTGCTCCCCCGGGGTCTGCTCAAGCTTCACCATGATTGTTTTGGGACAGATATTGAGTTTGTGTTGATATGACGCCTTTTCCCTCAGATGTCAGACATCCTCCCATCATCATGAAGTCCGGGATGTTTAAAGTAAAGTGTCTTTAGCTCGTCAGGGGAACTTCACTCTGAATTTTTAAAAGAGGGTTTTCTTTGTTAGCAACTTGTGAAATAATCACTTAAAAGAATCTGTGATCTATTTATTTAGTCTCAACAAGCAGAAGAAAGAAATGAGTCTGCATGGAAAGCTTGAGGAGCGGTCTCCACTGACCTTTTTTTTGTGCTGGCAAAGACCAAGACCGATTGTCGTTCTCACCGGTTCTTACCCCTTTCTAAATTATGAAGGTGGGCTTGTGGCACTTTTTCCTTTGTTTGTGTGCATTGGATCTGTTTTAAAATCGCGATCTGTGTAATATTTATTCAGGACATTTATAAAGAAAAGATCAAAACAATGGCGTCAGCGTCTGAAGCAGGAAATTCAGAAATTCCTTAATTTAAAAAGTTCCGACCCATCTTGATTTTTAAATGGTGAAATGGAATTGAGCTTGTAAAGCGCCTTTCTAGTCGTCTGACTACTCAAAGCACTTTTACACCGCAGGTCACACCTACACACTCACACCCTTTCAAACACTTTGGAAAAGTGACCATCAGTAGTAACTAATCCCATCTCTCCCTATCCCCTTTCCAAGCCCGGCGCAGTCTAGACCTGTGAAGGCTGTTTCGTCATGAGCCGGGGATCCAGCTGAAGATTTCTGCCTTTTAATAAGGCAGTTTTTTCTTACCACTGTAACTTTTGCTGCTTTGCTAAAGTACTCATGATGGATAGGCCAGATCTTTGTAATATAGCAATAAGTAAGGTCTTTGTACCTGCTCTTTCTGTAAAGGGTCTCGAGATAACACTTGTTATGAGTCGACGCTATACAAATAAAAATTGATTGATTGATTCATACACATTCATACGTCGCTGAAGCAGCAATTTGGTCAGCGAGGTAGAAGTGAGACTGAGAGTGCGGCGGTGTTCCAAAAGTTGAACTACTTTCAACTGAGAGCGATGAGAGCGCAGCAACAAATAAGAAAACAGCTGACTCCAGGAGCAATTCTGCGCATGACAAAGGTCATAAACATATGGAGTAAACGTTCTATTTTCATCTGATGAAGGCCCAAAATTCAACCCAAAGACAGTGAGGTGTTTTTGGACTACACAGGTCTTAAGAGGAAGAGCAACTATCAACTAGGGAGTTCCCTGAGAACTAAACACCATGGGGACTTTATTTTTCCCTGCATTCGTACGGCCATGGTACTTACTCTGAAGCAGGAGATAAAAAAGGTTCCTTCTAGGAACTTAGGTAGTTCATAGACTCTAAGTCCCTTCTAAAGACTTATTTTTATATTTTAGCATTTGAGTCCTCTGGTCCTGAATAGACGGTTCTTTCAGATCCCAGTTATTGCTTTCATTATCTTTCCTATTTATTCTATCGTATTTTATTTTGTGTTTTTTTGTATATGTTGTAAATCCCCTGTAAACTGTTTCTTCGATGCATTGAACAGCACGTTGGTCAGCTGCTGCTGTTTTTAAATGTGCTTTATAAATAAATGTGACTTGGCTTGACTTGACATAGTTCCTGCGTCAGCTGAGTCAGGAGGTAACGTCTGTAATGAGTTGACATTTCTCAAAGAGCCTCTCTCATATTAAAGATATGGATGTGGTAATGATTGCAGGTTGAGTTTTCTGATATCTACTTTTGTCCCTGTACGGATGGAACAGCAGAAATTCACCTTTGGATCAATTCAGAGTATGAGGTTCTGATTGGTGGTTAAATAACGTTTTTATCAAAAGTACATTTGATATCCTCGTAGACGTCAGAAACTAAAACTCACTAAACAAAGGAGGAGATTCATAAAGTAACAACATGGATTGACTTTCCCGCCTCTGAATTTGTGCTTTTATCTCCGCCCGCTGTCAGAGGAGCGAGCGGCTGATCAGAGACACGCCGGCTAATGAGAAGTTGCTCTCAGCTGTAAGGTCAGACAGGCGTTTCCTCAGCTTGGATCCTCTACTTTACCTCCTCCCCCCTTCACAATCTCTCCTCCAACGTCCCCTCCATCTCCTCTCTACTCTCTTCAAACACACGGCGTGATAAGACCATCTGAGCAGGCCCATCATGTCACTGTGCTGCAGCCCAGAGAGGACAGAAATCAAGCTGTCACTGCAGAGCAATGCTGAGGGGAGAGAGGCAGCCCCCCTGTTCTCCTCTCACAATCTCCAGAGTCCATTACAGCAGGTGCCAACACGGGGAGATGGATCACACACACACACACACACACACACACACACACACACACACACACACACACACTGTCAAGTATCTATAAGGGGATCCTTTTCCTTTAAAATCCCCTACCCTAAAATGTGACTTGAAGTCTAGGGTTTTGCAGGTAACGCATGCCACAGTGTGATATGTGATCGTTGCCCTTGACAACAATAATATGAGTGATTCTGCGATATTTAAAATACTGCATGAGAATCAAATAACGATACATCACAATATTTGATTAACTGACTAATTTAAAATGCCCCTAAAAAAGGTGAACTGCAGGATTAATGTTTTAATTCTCTATTATTTGGTGTCAGTTTCACCTCCTATCACGCTTCATCTCTTCTTTTAGTCGTTGTCCGACATTATTCAAGCTTTGTAACAAAAACTGTTTTCACATTCAAATTAATGTAATCTCAAACGTGATAACAATTGTGATTCAATGCAATTAAATATTGAAATTCAGCCATTAATCCTGTAAAAAAAAGAGACCTTGGAAAGAGGCCTTCTTATGATTTGTCCGCACTGAAACTAAACGAAGAGTCTGCAGACATGCAAGCAGAACTGCGAGGCTGAGCTAAATGCTAACATGCGCGCAATGACATTCTACGACCTGCCTGTTTTTATATTTGCTGTCCTTGTAAAGCACTTTGTAACTAGTTTTTGAAAAGTTCTCTATAAATAAAGATTATCATTATTATATTATAATGACCCACAAACACAACTTACCAACATACAAACCTTCCATGAGAATGACTTTCCCTTTTTCCTCCCCATTTGAATTGAAATTCAAAGTAAGATTGAAGACGTGACGCAAACTGCGCAGCACATCGTTCAGAAAAAGAAGCTTAAAACATCAACATAAAGATGGATGACGCTGTGGTTGGAGCTGCGTGTTTGTTGTGTGTCATGGGTTTCATGATTTTACCAAGTTGGAAAGGTAGCGTGCAAATGTCGACTTTTCTTTTGCAAATTTTTCTGTGGTTTTTGGTGCATGATTAGGACAAAACATTCACCACTCAACGGTCTTTTCTTTCTTTTCAGCAGTGAGTTTGGATTCAATATAAACGCAAACGCTGATTGAGGGGGTTTTGTCTCCTGGTTTGTCTTTTTTCATACTTTGTAAAAGTCAACCTGCCAAAACCAGCAGGTACAAAGAGCTGCAGGGCGTTTGATGGCGGGCAGCTTCTTTGTTCATTGACTTATTGTAATGAAGAAAATGAAACTATGCACCAACAGAGAGATGAGGAGCTCCTGGACTCTGACTCTGTCTTTTTGGACATGTAACACGATGTTTTTCAGTAAAAGTTGTCCTATGTGTAAAAATATACATTTTCATGTGAGTTGAGTCAATGTTTGAAAATCTTCCATGTGGCAGTGAATCTGTATGATGTGATGTGTGTATCTGGCAGGCCTGACGCAGTGTGTGTGTGTGTGTGTGTAATGGGAACAGCTGGCTGAGGGAATGAGTACAGAGGGAGAGGTGATGGATGCGAGTGGAGCTCCTGTGACAGATGAGCTAACAGGTGTTCACCACAGCCCTCAGAGAGACGCTATTTATGAGCCGGAAAAGACAGCCAGACGCAAAGCTCAGCAAGCCACCGGCCCACTCCACGCTAAAACACATCACGTACATACTTTACTCGACACAGTGGTAACGTATATAGGAGGCCGGTATACCTGCTTTTCCTTTCCTTAACAGTAGACTTCAGCCTCTCTCTCTCTCCTCACTCAACTTCTACAATGTTACATTTTTAGCCTCTCCCTAATAAACTCTACTCTTAACGCTGGATCTGCAGAAACTGTTATGCTTCAGATGGACTCTCATGCTGGTGGTTTTTGTTTACTGGTGTACTGGGAAAATTCATCCTAGTCAACATCAGCATTACTGTGTTTTCATAAATGTTTACTGCTACAAGTAGAGACATAGCGGCTTCCTTTAAACGTACAAGATGCCGATTTGTTTTCCCACAATGTTTACATAAAAACATCTAAATTAATTTAATTACTAAATCTATATTATACTGTTTATTAGTTTTTGTTGAGTACCTACATTACATCACATATTTCCAACAGCTATGAAAGCCAAAGAAATCCAAATTCATTTTATAGCTAGCGTATCTTGTCGCGGCGGCCCGCCATGACAGACACGTCATGTATACCGTTGCCATGGAAACGTGAAGCGTGAGCTGCTGCTGAAAGCTGCCGTTCTTCTGCTGTATGTGCTGCTGTGATAAAAACGTCGTGGGCGGTCGTCATGACTACAGTCAACTCAGAGTTCGTTTTCATCGGGGGTTGGGGATGGAGTAGCAGAGAGAACTCCCATGATTCCCCGCCAGCCTCCACGTCATCTTTTGTTGTTGTATTGATTGAAAGCCCCCTGGTGGCGGAATATAGACACTGCGCCTTTAAAGAGTAGAGTAGCTTTGTTCGTTGCAGCTTGTAAACACATTCAAACTGTCTCACTGCAGGACTTAGCATAGACGTTTACTGCTTGTACCTCCACTGCAAGACACCTGAGAATATTACCTTTGTTGTAATGGAAACCCCCAGAAACGTCCAAAGTCAAAGTTTCAGAACATGTGTGAGGTCATTTCATGCTCTACATGCACACCTTTTTGTTTTCAGTATGCATTTGTCTCTTCAGGTTCATTTAAGATTCTTGTATTCATTGTTTTCTGCAGCATATTTGTGAGAAACATCGGGGAAAATAAATTACTTTGGGATGGACTGGGATTTGATTTGGCTTGTTTGATCAGTTGATGTTGGATGGAAACACTGGAGAAGAGGAAGAGGAACATGTGTGAGCAGGTGGAGTGACAGATTCATCAAAGTCATCATGTGATGAGTACATGGTGCTAAGCCTCGGCCTGCTAATTAGCAGCTCATCATTACTGCGTTTCAAGTTTGATCCACGTCCAGCTGAATGAGCAGAAATCACAGCGAAGAGAAGTAAACACGGACGCAGTCAGATAAAAAGGCAAAAAGTGAAAAGAGAAAAATATATCTGTTATAATAAATTCACTTTTTATTGTTCAGCATAAAGCGATACAGATAAAAAGACCTTGTTGATTTTAATCTAATGAATACGTTTGGTTTTCTACATTACATTATTTTCTCTTGTAGAAGGCACTTTACGAGATGGGACTTTGGGGGAAGTGGAAACACTGGAGTGGAAATCTACAGCAGGAAGAGAGACGGAAAGGGAAAGAGGAGGAGAAATGGGGAGGGGCAGTGAAGAAGTCACCTGTTAAATATCTTTATTTTTGAGAACTCTCGTAGGTAGGGGTAGTGAGAAGGATGAAATTAAGTCAAACATCGATTGTTTTGTGGAGCGCCGTGTAGAGCCCGACCGATAAATCAGCCGGCCGATTATATCTGCCGATATGAGCACATGACATGACGATCGTTATCGGCTTATTTTATCTCCGATATAAGTCGGTATTACTTGGTGTATTCAATTTAAGTTCATTATTTATTTTTATCAGTGTTCATTTCTAAGTTAAAATGAGCGTATCAGTGAACTGTTCTTATTCTGGACAACAAAGACCTCGGTCCAAATGTAAAAAAAACCTGTTCTTAATTATAAATCTTTTCCTTGAAGTGAGTGAAAACAGCATTTGAGTGATCAAAGCAATATCGGCTGAAATTATCGGCATTGGAATTTTTTCTCTCCCTAATATCGGTATCAGCCCCAAAAATCAAATATCGGTCAGGCCCTCGTTTCCTGTAGTAGGAAAGTACAGACTATTTGGCCTGTTGTACTTTGAGTAATGTTGGCTTTCTCACATGACGTATGTACAGATGTTTGAACACAATCGTGCTTCGTCAAGGTCATAATGGGATCAACAAGTAAACGCTGAGGTGAATGACCGTCTGAATTTATGATGCAGTGGTGTCATGTTTAATTTGACAGAGAGAAGTTTACATCATTTTAACTTTCTTATCACGTCCATAATAACTTCTGTGTTTTAAATCGTGGATAGACACTTGATTAACGTTCACAGAGTTATTCCTGTCGTTCAGGACAATCATCTGAAAAAAAAGCAGTGATTGGAAAAACATGAAACGCTACATGAATACTCTGAACAGTGTCTCCAGTTCACTGAACCTCAATCATTTGTCCTGAATTGTCCTCAACCATAGAAATAAAGTCTGTGAAAACTTTAAGTAAGTGCTGCTCCCCTTTACCTTTACTAGTGGAGGAAGGGAGGAAGGAGGAGGAGGAGGAGGAGGAGGAGGAGGGGTCGGGGATGTCTACGCCTGGGCTAGAGCTTGTTTGAGGTCTCGGAGCAACATGGACGCCATGACGCTTTTGTCTGTGTTGATGGTGAGGAGGGCGGTGGACGACTCCTTCAGCTCCAGCGACACCAACACCAGAGCGCCGCTGCTCACCGTCCGCCCGGCAAACCTGAAAGATGAGAAGAAAAAACATGAGTCCAAATTCTCGCCCTCCAGATTCTTCATCTTCTGGGCGCCTCAGAAGATGAATGTGTTATGTGATACCCTCGCTACTGAAGGCCACTTATCATACCCTATCGTAATTTACGGTATGGTATCGTACACCACCATGCTTAAGAAGTTACAGGGAGACATTTGTCGCCCAACCAAAGACCTACAAACTTTCTCACTTTTCAATATTTTATGGTGGATCTTACAAGATTCAAAGATCCAGGATTTCCATTTTCTGTATTAATGAAAACAAAACAAACCACAAAGACAGAAGAAACAACAAAATCAAAACAACAGAGACAAATTAAATATAACCAACAATCTAGACCCACCAGCCCACCCACCCGAGGACCCTAACTGATCAACCGAGTGGACCTCTATAGCACAGGAGACTCTGACAGACAAAACTTCAATACAAGACTTTCTCACATTTCCCCCTCAAACCATAAATCCTCCAGTTAGAAACCCCCTCACACCTTGTAATTACTCTTAATGAGCGAGTGAGACAAAGAAGGAAGGCGATGTGACAGGAAATAAGCGAGCGGAGTAACAGACAGTCTATTATCCCGCCGACTAAAGAGCCATTAGGGCCGAGACACGCCCTCCATGCCAGTCAAACTGGAGTTTAGCCCCTTTTTTATGGACTCTGGGTGTCTATGAGGGTCTGGGAGCCTCTGGATGCCCCGTCCCACCCCGTCCCACCCCGTCCCACCCGCTCCCTCAGGACCATCGGGAGAATTCACGGTCCACCGTCTCCTTGGATACCGTCCCTGCAGACCTGGGGCCAAATCTGGGCACACATGGTCCCCATTGAGAGAGCTAACAAGAGGCAGACAGGGGGCTGTGACCCGGCGTGACCCTCTTTGAGGGGGCGACGGAGCCGAGCCGAGCCCCCTCTGCATCTCTCGGCCTCACGCGGTTAACTCCCCGCCATCTGCCTCCATTTAGCGCTACATCGCCGCAACAAAGACCCCCCGTGGCAGCCTGCTTAGGCCTGACAAACAGCCCACAAAGGGCCCCACTTAGGCCTGACTAAAGCCAGTGAAGAGCCCCCCCCCTCTGCAGGCCGGCCTCTGGACAGGAGATGTCACAGAGCCCACAGCGACAGCGTGCAGCGCGGCAGGAGAGACCAACACGTCCACCAATTAGCACACACCCGCTAAAGACAAGGAGGGGGGCGAGGGGGGGGCACTGAAGGGGCTCTGCACGGCCCTGGCTCACAAACAGTAGTGTGTCTGGGTGCGTCTCAGGGGAGCTGCTAAATTACCATCAACAGAGGAGAGGGAGTTTATCAGCGAGCTCTCAGGGAGGAGAGAGAGAGTCCTCCTCACGCTTAATTAAAATATTAGCCACTTCAGCAGGAAACACATTCAACAAGAGGATTTAATTCTCTCAAAAAAAATACCAACCTCTCTGCTCGCCGCTCACTTCTTTAAATTATTCAGGGGGTGTGTTATGCGTTCATCGTATTTACTAATGTAGGAATTCAGGATGTTTCCCTCAGTCATTATCCATTACAGATTTGATCACACTTAATGATGAAACACTTTCAAATGAACAACAAAAACACGACCTGGAATATGGCAGGCAGAAAACAAAAGTAAAAAAAACAGAAAATAAATAAGCAGACGGTTAATTGAAGGATAGGCTAACTTGATTTGATTTAATAAATATTTTGAGCAGAGTTTCCGTCTTTCCATGTTTCTGGAGCTCTGAAAAAAAGACGTTAGAGGCTATGAATGATCGTAAAACACTTGAGAATGACTAAAAGAAGATAATATCTACAGGTGGAAGTATTTTAAAACACTCCTCAAACACACTGGTACGTCATGCAGGTTAGCACAAACTGGCCTCACTCTGTCTTCTTGAAATCAAAGCCTTTGCAGCAGAGGTCTGATTTCACTGCAGATCCAGTAAAAAAGATCAAAACAATCCTGTTAATGCCAAAAAAAAAGTCATATTCTAAATTGCAATTTAAATAAACTAGCTAAGAGGTGTTAACACACTTATGCTTATTCTCTGTCCACTTCCCTAAGCCCCCCCATCAGCCGCCCGAGGTGTCTATGTGGTCCCTGTGGCTTTGCTAATGGATTTAGGATATAAATCTATCATTTACTCAGCCAGTTAACACTACCCTGAGGCTGCTTTCATTCTGTCTCAGGAGACGCTGCTGTGGGGCTTTTTGTTCAAAGAAAGAAAACAGGAGCGTGTTTTGATCGCGTTCGTTATTTGAAGCTTTGAATATTGTCGCGTCGCTGTTTGTGGCAACAAAACCAGATCTAACTCAACACCAGTTCATCTTCAGGGTCGTCGAAGAGGAAGATTAAAGGACAAGCAGGTCCTTAAACGGGTCATTGGTATTCTCCTGTGCTCTTCACATACCGGGCTAAACACTGGATTAATTGCAGCGTATGGAATGAAAAGCAAAGCATAACCCCTGGACTTTAGAGCGGGCGGATTGGCATCGATCGGCATGGCTGCGGCTAAGCATCGCTCTCCCAATTATCTGTGATTCTCCTCAGTGTGTGGAGAGAGCCTGTGTGTGTGTGTGTGTGTGTGTGCCATCTGCCTCCCCTCCACCCGGCCACTGTGAACACAAAGCGGGCTTCACCTTTACATTCAAGCTCACGCAGAGAAGATGATGATTCTGTGAGCGAGAATGCAGGACTTAACCTGCAGCGAGAACATGAAGCCTCTAGAAACGTAAAGCCTTTAAAGAATGGGGCTCGCTGTAGAAACAACGCATTAACGGATCAAAGTCAGGAGTCTCACAAAGCATGCAGGGAAATCTGAGGGTGTAAAAAAAAAAAAATCACAACTGTAAGAAGTGAAGTAGTGTCTTCTGAGGATATTGCTCGTGACTGTTGCCGATCATTTGATTGATATCGGTTTAGCTCACGTTATAGTTTGTGTAGCTCAGCTCTAAAACGATGTTTGAAGTGTTGGAGTCTCACTCAGGGGAGGAAGCAGGAGCCCGACTTATTGAAATGATTAAAATGATTCATTCAAACTCAACAAGAAACGTTTTTTTTTTTTTGTTTTTTTTTTTACTAAATGCTATCCAGATGGTTAGCAGTTTGCTAAAACGTTAGCTGAGCTGCCCGTTTGTGCTGCTCGCTGATGAAAAACGTAATTCTAAGGAAATTGATCATCAACAGCCCCAAAAAAAAATCCTGCAGCAGATCATAAACGACCACAGTGGACCATTTACTGCCCAACGCTAACACAGGATGCAAACTGTTTTAACATCCTCATATGTAGTAACTGAAGAAATATCCAAAAAGAAATACCACGCCTAATTCACACCCAATATCAGAAATATAAAGCAGAAACATAATTGCTCATATGTCAGAGTTGGATAAGCTAATGTCTGATACTTTATTGATTTTGGCGCCCCCTGTGGACAAAGCAGTACATCTGTTCTCTATGCAGACTTTGTCCTGTACGCGCATGAAAAGTATTTTGTACACGTCAAAAGTATCACTCAAGGAGTTTTCCTGCTGTTCAGAATGTAAAAGTCTGGTTCCAAAGCGTGCTGATAATCACTTCGTCTGACACAAAGTGGCAAGACAAAAATGACATATTTAGAGATGATCAGTCTTTATGCTGATGGCTTTGTTTACTTTTGTAGCTCATAAAGAGACATCAATATCACATTCAGTCTGTTTTATAACGAGCTGAAAACTCCTCACAGGAGCTTTGAAATGACATCTTATGAAGTTGTAGGAGTGTTGGGATGACTTTCTAGTGTTCTCATGTCTTATTGTTTTGGATAATGTGGAACATAGGTAACATGCAATGTGTGTAATGATTGTCATATGTGCTACTCAGTTTGCATGTTCAATGTTGTTAGTTGGTGGCTGCTGCTCCATAATATTACTCCATCTTCTCGGGCAAGTGGGCAGGTGGACAAGTGGACGAGTGTTCTTCAACAGAGTGGTCAGTGAGGCCAGAGCAGACCCTGCGAGTGCAGATGGCCACAGCTATTAGCTCCAATTAGAACCAGGAACCTTCCATGCATCTCTAAAGCTCGAGCATACGGACGAACTGCAGCGCTGCACTCTAGATGAGGGATAAAGGGAAAATATTGGGGAAGAGGAAGCCGAGGATTAAAGTAAAAAAAAAAAAAACTGAGCTAAACGTGTCTACATTACAGCAGGTACATCTGAAGAGAGAGCATAAGCCATCTGCACGCTTAAGCAATCAATAACACGGAGACCAGACGTTTAATTAGTCAGCTTATAAATGATAGGCAATTACATTTTAAATAGGAACAAGGATTCAACTTCACAGGGGGGAAAAAAAAAAGCTAAATTCAGTGAAATTTAATTAAATCAAAGTGTAAGGTAAAGAGAAAGAATAGCTTATAAATCAACCAGTTCAGTTTTTCCTCTTCTGTTTTTTGTTTTTTTGTTGTTGTTGTTGAAAATTAGTCTCTAAGCAGACAGATTGGCAATGCATGCAAAATTCGATCAAATTTGCTTTCAAACGGACTGAAAAATAGAGCACATTTATTCTATTCCGCCTGTTTAGACATAAACAAGAACAGCGTTTTCTACATTTGCTTTCCTGCTTGATTTATTGCCATCCTCCTTTCCAGCAATCAATTTCTTGTGTTTCAGTGGCATCTCCCCCCTTCACCCCCTCCCTCCTCTACTTCAGCTTCTCGCCTGTTTGGGAAAAGCAGTGCTGCACCCTGCTGATAAACACGAGGAGTGCAGGGATACAGATGGAAGAAAAGAGACTGTTGCTTGGTGTCAACATTCTTGTGGTGAATCCAGTCTGCAACACAAAGCTGCCCGAGGTCAGTTTAGAGTTTTTTTTCTGAGCTGGATCTTTGGCAGGCTTTATATTTAAATCCCAGCTTTTATTTCTACACTGAACTGTAACTGTCACTCCTCCAGGGAGGGGGGGGGGGCAGATACTCTGTGGGATATTACTCCGATCAGAGGCTCTTTTCTCTGGGGAGATCAGAGGAGGAGAGGAGGGGTGTGGGTCCTGGATGGAGGTCACCTCACACTTCACAGTTAATGCAGAGTGACTTCCACAATAAGCTCTCAGTGGGTGTACCTGATCAGATCCATTAATCTGCTCCATTCAAAGTATGCAGAGAAGAAGTAAAAAAAAACAAAAAAAAAAAACAACCAGCTCAGGCAGGTTGAAATTTAACAGCTCAAAATGACTTAAATTGTTCCATCGGTTTTCAAGCAAAGAGCCTGAAACAATCAACCGATGCAGCATTTTGTGTCTTCTTCTCTTAAAGCAGTGAATTGAATTCTGAACTGGTTGCACATTTTAAAAAAAAGCATCTTTATCTCTGAGGACTTCTTGACTTTTCCCAATTAGGTTCCCTGAAATTTGAATGTTAAAAATTCAACAATTAAAACAAACACTGAAATAATAGCAAGCTGAAGTTATGAAGATTATACTGCCACAGTTTTCCAACACCTGGCCCAGCAGGTCAAAGGTTAAAGGTCAGCCTTAGAGAACAGTAAGTAAAGTTAGGCCATGTAAAGATTCATGAACTAGTCCGCAGATGTCATAAACAAATGTAAGAAAGAAGCGGCGTCAAACACAAAACTAAAATGTATAATTTGAAAAAAACATCTCCAGCACTGTGAGGGGAACCTAAGAGAGATCACAACTTCAGCTGCAATGAGGTAGGAGATATTATGATCTTTTATTACACCCCTGTGTTAAATTCTCAACCTTGATTGGCTAATTACGCGCAGCAACGGTCTGCTATCTCTTGATAGATCAATAGTTGTAAAAAAAGAGAGACAAACTGTTAAGAAGACAAGCAGACCTCGCTGTCATCACAGACTCGCTGTAATCATATCAATTCCCAGAAACAAGTACGGCTACGTGAAGCAGCGGGAGCAACTTGGGGTGAAGCGTCTTGCCCCGAGGACACATCTGGCTGCAGGACTTGAACCCACGACCTTCAGGTTGAAAGACGACCAACCATTGAGCACAGCTCCCCCTGTTTTTTGCGTGACTGACAGTCCAAAACCTCAAAATAGTTTCAATAGAAAAGTAAAATCAGGAAATATTCACGCTTGCTGTGAGCCCTTCAATAAAATGACTCAAATGATTCCTGTATTAGTCTCATTTTCACATATTTACTTAATGCCAGTCCAGTAATTGTTTAAAAAATTATGACGCATCTCTAACAAAACCTTCAATATGTTAATTATTGGATGTGTCAAATTGAAATCCAGTGCCTGTGCAGTCATGTGCACCAATAAATGGACATTCAGAAGAACTGAAAGGACAAATGTAACAAAGCAAAGAAAACAAATCCTGCTTTCTAAATGACGTCCTCTCAAATACAGATCTTAACTTAACTCGAAGCTGGTCACCACTAGGACACCGACAGACAATATTAAAATGGGGAGTGTCATCACAAATATGAGAGTGGGGGGGGGGGGACACACACGACATCTTGGTGTGCAGCCGTCACAGCAGCAGAGAGAGATTGATAGCACAGACTCAGTTATTCTATATGAAGTACAGGCTTATTGGCTGCAGGCCTCTCTCACCGGCTCACATTGATTTCCACTCACTCTCTCAGCTCTCGGTGCCCTTGTGCTGCTCTGACTGTCCCTCACTGATCCGCCGTCTCCTCCATTTTCCCTCTAACCGCATCCTAAAAACCTACACTAGACCAACAGGAACATCACCCCCCGGCAGAGACGAGGAGACAGAAACACAGGGCGACGTAACAAAAGACGCACAGACAAGCGGCGTGCAGGAGGACACAAAGGAAGTGGGAGAGAGACAGCGGTGTGGAGGGCGAGACAGATGGGGCTGCAGGGATGAAGGGAAAGAGGGACAGAGCAGGAAACAGAGGGAGAGAGGGAGGTGTAATTATCTATCAGGTGTTCGGGTGTGCGTGACAGAGGAGGAAGCTCATTAGCACACTCTGTGTACACCAATTACACAGCCAGGCTTCTCAGGGCATTCCCCTGGCATGTGTGTGTGTGTGTGTGTGTGTGTGTGTGTGTGTGTGTGTGTGTGTGTGTGTGTGGCTGCTGGGGACATTTTCACTCCATGATACCCCACATACAATCTTTAAATACGGTAATCATCCAATAAAACACGATGATCAAGCACACACACTCTCCTTACTCTAAGACAAACAATCTCCAGGTGTTAACTTGTCACAGAAGGAATCTGAAGATCTACATTTACTGAGTAATATGAAGAAGTGTTTGTGTTTTCTTATTGTTTCCTGTGCAACTATATCTCACTTTCTTGAGATTCAAAGTGTTTCTGCATGTGTAAAAATGAATCTAAAACGATACAGAAAAATGCTTTGAGAACGTCGGGACATGCTTTTAATATATCAGTTGACGTAACTAACTGTGTCCATGTTGTATGTGAAACCGTTTGTGAGGCGGGTCTACACAGGGGACAGGAGGGTCTAAGGCCTAATAATCCTCCACACACACAGTCAGTGGAAGAGACGGGAATTAGACGAGTACAGTGGGTGTGGTGTTGGTCGTGGTTGAAGGAACCTGCTTTCTGTTGGGAGGCTCGTTTCTGTAACACTGTAATGTCACACACTCTGCCGTTGTTGGGTTCAATGTAAAAGTCAAGTCAAGTTTATTTGTGTAGCATGTTTCAAAACAGCCTCAGCTGACCAAGAGAGACAAGATGTTAAAACAACAACAACAACAAATAAAATATTGGATTTTTCTGAACTTATTTCAAAGGCCGGGGGAAAAAAAAACAGGTTTTGAGTTGTGCTTTGAATGACTTTAATAAGTTACCGCCTCTGATGAGGGGAGACAAATGATTCCACAGACCGGGGGCCTGAAACAGAGAAGGCACAGTCGCTCCTGAGTTTCAGCTGAGCTCGAGGGACGACGAGGAGAGACCGCTCAGAGGACCCGAGTGATCGTGTTGGGGCGTGAGGGATTAAAAAGTTCTGATAAATAAGAGAGGGGCGAAACCATGCAGTGACTTAAAAAAAACAAGTAAAAGCATTTTAAAAATGGATTCTAAAAGTGAGACGGAAACGTGACGACCAGGTTGCTGATAAACTTTAAAATGACTGCAACCTCCTCTTTGCGGGGTAAGAGTAAGATGCTTTTTTTGTTTCAACACATACACAAGTCTCGGGGTGATATTTCATGACTAGTGGTGAGCTATTGCATGGAGATAATTATGGTAATGTAAGTGACAGTAAGAGGACGGTGAGGAGGAAAAGACGGGCATATCTTTTTTCACAGCTGACGGGAATCTGTTAACATCCGTCAATTAGAGTGAGACAATGTCAAACATCTCAATGTCTAAGTCTTTAACGGCACAATTGTCATGAAATACAAAAAACTAGAAACTGAATTGTGGACATCTCACCTGTGGAAGTTGTTCTGGCTGGATGAAACCTGCCCGACGTTGGCTACAGACAGGATGTGCTTGTTGATGGCCTGACTGGAGGAGTTTGCTGTTGCCATGGCGATGGTTGCAGAGGTCTCGTTCATGCCCAGGAGCTTACCTGAGATAAGAACATGGACATGTTTAGGGCGTCGAGCCGGGACCTACACCAACACAGCAGCAGCTTCATCGTGTTACGACAGTAAATTCAATGTGTGTGTGCGTCCAATTAAAATAATCTGAATTAATACAAAACAGTAATGATTATAGACCCATATACATCTAATGTCTCTAGAATTTTAGGGGCCTGGTTTCACAGCTTACACTGACAGAATGAGAGGACTGAATGGATTTAACACAGACTCAAACGGAGGAGGCTAAACAATAAAAAGGGTGCTTCATTCTAATTCTTAAATAATGGAAATATTTAAAAAAAAGAGTCCAAAATGAAGGTGAATGGTCAGTTCATGTGCTCTCAGTAATGAGCAGGGAATTGATAGAAAGAAAGGAGATAAATATGCACAAGTGAGGCGGGCATAAAAGAGGTCTTAAAGGCAAATATAATGAAAACCTGTTAACTGAAAGAATGAATTCACTTCACTCGATCTGTGGAAAGGGGCAATTTGCAAAGAGAGAAAAACAAGTTTTTTTTTTTTTTTAATTCTCTCAGTGCAGGAGTTGAATTCAGTGGCGCTCCAAACACAGTGCATGAAGATTAATTAAAGCAGAAGCAGCATCAAGCAGGCACTTAAGAGCACACTAATGGCTCAGACATGCTCTCATCTCCCCGTCAGTGTAAAGCTTCACAGGTGTGTTTGTGTGTTTGTGCAGGAAACGCCGCTGAGTGCTCCGTGAGAGGAGAGCATTTCAATGACAATGATAAGGAGATGTTTATTGTGCTTTAATTTGTACAAAACACATCATTGAAATCTATTGCATACATAAGAAGAAAACACTTTCTTTCACCTTTATCTATTAGAGGTGATTAAATCATTGTGTGTCAGTAAAATGTGTTTAGATGGTTTTGACTTTATTTATTTAATCTCCTTTAAAAGAACCAGTCTGGGGATATTCCTGTGTTTTCGTTTGGTTGTCAACAATCCCAGAAAAGATCAAAAAGAAGGGCGCCTGTAGCCTAGTGGTTAGTGCATACGCCCCATGAGCTCTGGGTGGGCAGCCCGGGTTCAAATCCGACCTGTGGCTCCTATCCGACATGCCGTTCCCCCCTCTCCTTCTCTCTCTCTCTGCGGTGTCTAACTCTGTCCAATCTCTAAATAAAGGCCCATAAATAAACCTTAAAACCCTAAAAATGAATGATAATAGCTTAACCTTCCTCTGAGTATTATCAGTGTATCAGAAGCTTGTCTCATGTTTTCTCTCCACTATTTAAAAACTCAGTCTGTTGCACTTCATTTCGTCAGGCCGGACTTAAAATGAATCTGCCGGTCAGGCCTCATTACCTATAAAAAAAAAGTCATTACTTATAATGTGAGTTCATTCATGGTGTTTTTACAGATGCACAATACTCCGGCTGAGCTACATGTGTGAAAGCAAACAGAAAAACTCTTCATCCCAACTTGACCCCGACTGTGACTCCTGACAGACCCCGAGTTCAATTCCTGCAAAAGTTCACCACGAGCGAGCCGCCGGGAGTGATGACGATTATCAATGAAGCTCCTTGACACCGTTTTCTGCTCCCAAGTATGTTCTTAACCTCTCTTTTGTTTAAATATGCAAAATACCTGAAGGATTCATATAAAGGCAAGATACTGTCAATACTGTGTTATATACTTTACATTGTAGGAACATTCTGGATTTCCACAGCGTCTTTTTTGCATTACTCCAGAGGGATGTACTTTAAAGAGAGCGTTTGTATAAATTTGTTCTTTAAGGGTGTTTAATAGTTTCAAAGTGTCACCTTGTTTAAATGTTTCACCTTGTGTTTTAATGGCATATATTGTACACACAAGTATAACACACTTTTCTGCCTTCACATGCAAAAGTCGACGATTCTTTTGCTTTTCTTTTTCTGCTCTAAGCTTTGAACAAGAAAACTTTTACTTTGGCAAACAACAAAGTAAGTTGAACTCACCTTGCTCCTTGCAGAAGTCTTGTTCGTTCAGGCTGCTCGGCATTAGCAGCTCTCCTACAGCAGGCTGGATGGACACACTGAACTGGTTCTCCTTTGTGCTGAAGGAAAAACAACGAAGAAAGAGTGTACCATTTACAGAAGGTCTAACATGAAGAATTCATCAGGAATCTTGAAGAGCAGGACGACAGCTGAAATCACAAACACTCTGAAGGATTTGTGTGGCTGATGTTTGTGTTTGTGCACTTTGTGTATTAAATGTTCCTCTTCCGATTGCCTTGGAAACTGCGCTCTGTGAATGGCATTTTAGGCCCGATTGATTCCCCCCCCATCCTGAACAGATTTTCTGATCAGGGTATTGAGCGGCTGAGCAGCGGTGCCAATGGCATTCAAGCGGGCTGATTTGGGCCGGGGCTGATTACTGGAGGAATAATTGTTATCCGAGTGAACCAGGGATCAATCCTGGCTGATGTCTCACCTGGGAGAGCGCTGGTACAGAGCAGGGCAGGAAAAGGAGAATTAACAAAGAAACAAACGAAGAAGAAAAATAAGGGGAAAGAAAGATGCAAATAAACTGACGAGGAAGAAGTAGATGTGAGGAGGAATCTGGAGACACAGTAGGGTGAAAAAGATGTACAAGCAAAAAAAAAGAAAAAAAAAACTGACTTGACATGAGTGGGTGTCAGCTTGTCTTACCATAACTGGAAGTTGGCTGCTTGCGTCGAGTCGCTGAAGTCAATACCCATGGAAACCGTCACCGAGGCCTCTTGCTCCAGCCGCTCTGAGAGGGGAGGGAAAAAAAGACGAGAGGAGGGAAAAAAAGGAAGAGTGAGTGACAAGGGCACAGTGTGCAGCGTGAGGAAGGATGGAGCAAAGGGAGAAAATACGAGGGGGTGGGGGGGAGGGGGGGGGGGGGGGCAGCAGAGTGGAACAGACAGGCATCCACACCACTTGTGTTTTCTACTTGGCAAAGCAAGGCCACCGTGTGTGAGAAATCTATCCTTCAATCTCACCCCCCCCCCACACACACACATACACACCTCTAGCCTCGGGGAAAGAGAAAAAAAAAAACAGATGAAGGACTAGCATATTTCCAAAACAAGAGGCTTGTCAAAGAGGGCATCAGCATCAAGAGAGACGGGGTGAGGGAGGGAGACAGAGCGGGAGAAACGAGAGCAAGACAGGGAGGTAAGTAAAGTCAAAAAATGCTGAAGTGGAGAGGAGGAGGGGGGGGAGGGGGAGGGGAGGGGGGGTTAAGGATGAGAGGAGCACAGACAGACAGAAACATCCTCCCTGCGCTCGCCCTGTCGGCCCTGTGCTTCTCTCTCCACGGAGCTGTGAGGATGTTTTACAGTATAACTCCTTTCACAGACAGGAGAAGAGAAGAAGAGACTCCAGAGGGAAACATCCAGAAACAGAGCCATCATGGACTCTCCAACTGATCCAGCCTTCACAGCTCCCCTCACAGGATGCTTCCTTATCTACACTTTCTTATTCAGTCTCTTCTATCGTCGTCTTCGTCTCTTCAATAATAATAGTCATAATTTTTTATTTATACAGCACCTTTAAAAATAGATGTTTAGAAAGTGAAAAGGCAGAAACTCAGGACAATAACACACTAAACACAGAAATGAGTAAGATGTTATCCCTCTCATCTAATTCTCAGCGAGAAAGAAATAGGGAAATAACCCTAACTCTAAAGCGGGGTACACACTACGAGATAATCAGGCCGATTTTGGGCCCGATTCCCCCCTTCCAACGAAAGTCAGCAAAGGACCGACCATCTGATGTTCCAAAGATCATCTTGCCAGATTCTCCTGTGGTGTGAGGTGTGTTAGGAGGGATTTTAACCTCCCAGATCTGCTCGGAAGACGATCGGGGGCCGCCCCGATTTGAAACCGTAAATATTAAACATGTTCAATATTTACGATCGGAAATCCTGCCGTGTGGGGAGAACACCGAGGACGGCCGAGCACGGACTCTGTGAATTATCACGTGGAATGGAACAATAGCCAATAGGGAAGCAAGCTGACTGAAGCAGGAAGCACAACAGACATTTCCATGGCAACAACAGCAAGTTAAATTGGATGTCATGAATTCAGGACCAACTTGTTGATTTGTGGCAACAACATGAGTTATATACAACGTGTCCTGTAAAACAAACCACAATCCAACTGACAAGGAAGGCAGTTCACCAAAATGTTTACCGTGATGGATGTACCAGCTAACAGCTAGCCACATTTAGCTTGGCCGTCATGTTTGTTTACTCTTAAATCGCGTTTGACTGCGCAAGATTACACGTTGTGTCGGTGAATTAATCGGTTAGCGTGTGGTGTGCCGAGTTGATCGTCTCGTTGCACACCACACTATGAGATCTGAACTGTTAATCGGTCAGGATTGTTGTCATGTGTGGGGTCTTTCACTTTATCAAAATCGTTTAAGATTCAAAAAATCGTGTAGTGTTTACCAGGCTTAAGGAAATCCCAAATGTTTAAACTTCATTTAGAAACTACTAGATGGCAGGTTTATTAACATTTCTCCTGAAGATGAGCGATAACATTATCTTATGCACTTTGTAGAGTAAACATGCAACACTTCTGGTTTGGTAACAAACAGTTTTTAGCGTTATCCCTTAAAGAACACAAATAAACAAAAAAAAAAAAAAAACAGAAGTCCATAAAGCTTTGTCTGTTTTCATCCTCTGCAACTTCTCCAAACCGACTGCAGCCAGCCACTCACAGTGGCCGGGCTCAATCGATCCAAATTACCCACTGTTTGGCTGCTTCAGTTCCTTCAATGCCCAATCAATCCCCTGCAATTGACAGTTTTAACATGCTCCAACGCACACCGCCTCCCTGAATGTATGTGTGTGTGTTTGCGTTCATGACAAAAGAAAATCTAGAGAACCCCGTGCTCTCCGTCTCGTATTATACTGAGTGAAGCGATCATAGGGGAAGAAATATGGAGATGGTGCATGTTTGTTTGTCTGATCGATACTAATGAACAGGGATTAAGCTGAAGTCGTATTGGCTGTTTTCATGTTGGGGGAGTGGGGACAGGGCTGTTGGCTGAACTGATAGCAAGCAGGCTTAAAGGTTTCAGACATAATGATCATTTGATATCTGTCAGAGAAAACAATACTATTAAAAGGTAGAGCCGCAGGAATACCACAGAGCCATCGTGAAAGACAAGTGTTGTTGCATAGATTGGAATAAATGTGTTCAACATTGCAGAGGTCGACATGTTGGAACAGTTTCTGTAACTTGTCTCTAAATCTGCTCGACTTCTTTGTTGAACTGGAAAAAGAAGCAGCATAAAAACTCAGAAGGTTACTACATATTTAACTATATTTTTGGGGGTATTTGTACAGAGAAAAAACATCGTTTGATAACAGCAGAATTGAGCATGCCAAGTCAGAAACGATGTCCTTGACATTTCTCTGCAATGACCATTTCATTTGACAAAGTCGTCCATTCAGGCGCCTCTGCCCGTCATCATGGTTTGGAGCACTAGTTTGGTTACGTCTGCTATCGCTCTAATCTCATGTAAACAAAAGTGACAGCGTCGCACAATGACATCAAACAGAGGAGAAAACTTCCACACAGTGGGACGCTACAAGCCCAAAACACAGTTTTCACTCAAATACACATAAAGGCTTAATGTGATTTTTCACACTTAAATATAATATAAATCAAGAATATCCTCTGAAAATAACTCTGTGAGTCATGACTGTCTACAATGGGTTTAACACCCGAGTCCCACTGTCTGTGATGTTTTCAGAGTTTTCAGAGTCCTATCTTCACTTTGTTTACATCGCCTGGACAGCCGGCTGACTCCTCCCCTCACGTATAAAAGTTGTTTAATTGAGGGACTAGAGAAAAGAAGAATAACATACTGTACTCACTGCTTAACTGTGTTTCTAGATCACGCTCATTTCAGGTAAATTTACATGCAGTGTGAAGATACCAGCATAATAAAGATCGCTAGCATTAGCATGCTAACACAACAATGCAGCGCGAGTTGTTTTGGTTTCATGCTGGTGCTCAAAGGCGACACCTGCTGGATCAAAAAAATATCGCATATAAAGCCTTTAAACTGTGTTTCTGGAACTCTTCACCCTGGAAGGTTTTTTCCAAAAGATGCTTTTTAAAGAAAAACCTCAGTTTACAAAAATACTTGCCTCAGGTGGACTAGGCCTAAAACTCATCTTAAATCTTGGGGAGGGGTATAAGGTCTTCGTAGGAAAACCATTTTCCCAAGTTAGTTTGAAGAAATGCTTGATGATTTAGTGATATGAATCTGACGACAGAGCTTCTTATGTACTGCTTCAAACGGGAGAATTACCCTTTAAAATAAAATCTAATAAAAGGTCTGCTGCAAAAGGGGTTTCCCTGATGGACGTTTCCAGAAACAATTAATGGTTTTCTCTTTATGTTTGTCAGAAATGTAGGGGATGTATTGGATATACTTGATTCCATGAATGTATCCACCAATAAGATTTGACTCAAACTCAGCTGTGAAGCAGGTACGTTTAACAAACCCTACATTTTCTTGCTGCTTAGTTGCAGTGGAGGATTTGACTCACCGATGGTGTTGAAGCAGTGGATACTGAGGCTCCCTGGGCTGCGGTCTCCTATGTGGATCTCCTCTAAGCAGTGGTCCGAGCCGTTGGTCAGTATGACCTGTACAGACACCATACTGGGCTCGTACAAACAGGGCTGTCTGGGGAAATGGTACTTGGCTGACAGGCCTTTTCCGCTCATATGGTGAAGCAGCTCGTAGGTTTTCATGGGGCAGAAAGACGGAGTGGTGACCTAGAAGGACAAATAAAGACAAGAGGAATACTAAACATGTGATTTTTAACGGTGCATATGAACTTTTTTGATTATCAGAGAAATAAACCCGCAGCATGGACTGGATTGAGCGACAAAGCTCTGCTGGAGACAAAAGCCTGAGAGCAGAGGCGGAGAAGAAAGATGAGAGAAACAGTCCATGCAAGCACAAAGCGCTCCGCAACAACGCGACATCCAGGGACGCCTCGTACATTACAGCACAAATGCAACCACACGGGAGGACAGATTAATACAAGAATCTCCATAAACCTATATAAATCCAATTCACCGTGACCAATCAGCAGGAAGAATGCAGCACTCCTGAGTGGAGTGGGACCAAAGGGGTTTGGCTGATAACTCCCCTACCAACCCTCCTTTCATTAACTCTGTAGGGTAAAGAGGAACCCATTTAAGACATGTCCTCAATCAAGCCCAGTTAGAGGGAAATGGGCTGGATGCTCAGCTGAACCAGGCAGAATAAAAACAACCTCTAATGAATGGAAAACACAAGTGCCTGCATGGGCCAAACCTGCCACTCGCAGGCCTTATAAAAGAAGCTTTTACCTTTTCACAGGCAGGAAATTGTATTAGCTTTAAGAGATATGGAAAAGAAAGGTTTTTGTTTTTTTTCTCCTAAAAATGATCATGTCCTGACCCGGTTGAATGTCATTCACCCTCGATGACTTCCTGTCTTTCACTTCAGGTGGAAGCTCTCAAGAGAGAAATAAAGGGGGGGAAGCTGTATGTGAAATCAGCTGCATCCTCGCTCAGAAAGATGCAGAAAAACAAGTACTTTATGATCCAACATGTTTGGAAAAATACAATTCTCAGTCATATTTTTAACCCAAAGCTTCTATAGGGGTTAGAACGAGAGCCGGCTTACCTAACGTCAGTGTCTAAAACTAGTACGGGAGGTAGATCCCGTCTATCAGGCCCCTCTGCCTGGGCATCGTCTATCTGAGGCAGACACCCTCTCTACTTTTGAGACTGAGGCTTAAAACATTACGTTAAGATAAAGCTTTTAGTCATAGCTGGCTCAGAGTCGACTTGGACCAGTCTTTAGTGATGCTGCTATAGGCTTAGACTGCAGGGGACTGTGTCCTTCTCTTTATCAGTATGCATATATCAGTGATGTATGCAAACAATTGACAAATATGCAAATATGTCTTTAACAAAAACCTGTTGTTAAATGCCATCATATAGATGAATATAATTAAAAGTTGCACCATGTAAGGGAGGTGGGGGGTGGGGGCTCCAAATATTTATTTTCCAGTATTCTAATGAATTCTTAAGCACCAGTTTCCACCTTTTCTGTACCACTTTAGACTTATTGTTTCCTCTTTAAATCTCCGTCAGCATTCAGGCATCTTTTCAATTGAAAGACAAAATCATTCATTTGAATAATTTTACAAATATAAAATTTAAGAAAGGCCAATAGGCCAAGAGTCAAGTGGAAATTGTCACACACTTATTTTTGTTATTCGACGACATTTAAATTAAAATGTATTTGTTGGCAATACACCAAAACATTTGACCATAAAGAAGCGGTCAAAAATGTGAGCATTAGCATAAAGACATAATACTAAAGGAACATCTCTGCAGCATCTATCAACACAAAGCTATAAAAAAAAGAGAACTAAGAGTCTTTCTTCAGACTTCTTAAAAGTGAAATTCTGTCCGTCTGTCACGATTTACAACATCAACTACTCATGAGGATTGATACAGCCTTCTTACACCTTCTAAAACACTTAAACGTTCTCGTGCATGGACGAGGGAGCGGCACTCACATGTACTTCATCCAGAAAAAAAAGGTATTAACTGCATCAACAACAAAAAAAAAAAAAAAAAGAGGAAAATCTGGGGTTGAAAAGTGACAAAGAGGGGCGCGCTGGTGGCACAATGGTTAGGGCGCGCGTCTCATGTATTGAGACTCTCGTCTCGAGCGGTAGGCCCGGGTTCGCTTCCACCCGTGGCCTCTTTCTGCATGTCATTCCCCGCTCTCTCTCCCTGGTTTCCGACTCTATCCACTGTCCTCTCTCTGCATTAAAGACACGAAAAGCCCAAAATAAATCTTAAAAAAAAAAAAAAAAAAAAGTGACAAAGAGGAGAGAGAAGAATCGTTAACAGTATATGAAAAAAAAAAAACAAGAGCCAGTGGAAGAAAAACAGATCCAGGGAGCTAATTAAGCCAATTAGTAATGTCTGCTAGTTTGATATGAAGAAACAGGGTGGAGACGTGAAGGCACCACGGTGTCTCGTGGTGTCAGTGTACATTGTGTTATTGATGTTGGACGTGTTCTGGAAAACGTTAGAGGGAGTCTCTGACTTGTCTCGTGGCATGTAAGGATGAAGGATCAGTTTGACAAACAACAAGAGCGCTGCAGATGAGTTCAAACGTGTTTACAGTAGAGAGTGGGAGGGCTCAACTGTCACTGTATCGAAGCAGCCAGATGGGAAAAAGCAACAGGTTTGATAGACATATGAAGTTAAAGATTAGCTTTCTTACTTTGGAAGAATCTAAAAGGAGTCAGCATGAAATTACCAATAAAAGCTACAAAAAACAACTTATAATACTATTATTTTTATAGAGAAAATCAAAGTCTGGCTTCATCTGTAATCCTGATAAGATGTTTACTTACATAAAAGCTCAATAAGGACATTTCGCTATTTTTAGAAAATGCTTAAAGGTTACGTTCTTGTTTGGCAGCTCCCCTTTGAGGGAAGAACAAGTTGGGGGGAAAAAAAGTCTTGATTTTCTTTTTTTTTGTTGGTAAAGATTTATTTTTGTGCCTTTAATGGAGCGATAGGACAGTGGATAGAGTCAGAAATGGGGGAGAGAGAGAGAGAGAGAGTGGGGAACGACATGCAGGAAAGGAGCCACAGGTCTGATTTGAACCTGAGCCGCCTGCTCGGAAGACTACAGCTTCCATACATGGTGGCGCACGCACTAACCACCGTGCCACCAGCGCCCTAAGTCTTGATTTTCTATCATGATATGATCATTTTGTAAGTAAAAACAGGGAGAGCACATTTCGACCAAGATAACGTCTTGTTTGGAGGTAAATGGGTTTGGGGGGCTTGTCACAGCCGGCTGTCATATCGGCACCAATAAAAAAAACATTCCATAAAGAATCACCTGACAAATACGACACAGAATAAAGCGTCTGATCACAACACTATCTTCTCAGTCCCCTTGACAGAACAAGCAGTCTCTCTAGTGCCTGGACCACCCGAGCGCCTGTGAAGGAGGTCAAACAAACATTTGTCGCTGCGCCCCTCACAGGCGCCCCTCACAGGCGCCCGTCACAGGCGCCCGTCACGCCACCATCCAGCCTGCAAATTTATCGGGCCACTTTTGGTACGTGTCAGAGCAGTCGGTGTCGATAAAGCTCGGCCATAATGTTTGCCACCCCATCACAACAGCTGATTTACCTCTCTGACAGACACATCCTGCTTCAAGGTCCTGTCTGTCGCCTGGAGAGGGAGGAACAGAGACAGGACACGGGCTTCAAAACGCTTATTATCACCAATTTGACACAGCGGACAGTAAAAAGCCTGACACGAGTTGCCCAACACGCGCCCCCGCCACTCATCCATCCATTGTTGTCATGTTACGCAGCACAAGCCCATAACACCTCAAGTGTAAATAAGACAAGAAGAGGGATGTAACCTTGACTTCTCTGTCAGTGCTTTGGCTCGCGTTCTCCGCCCTGGACGGGCAGGAGGGAGGTGACAATGAGGGGAGGAAGTTGATTGAGAGGCTCTATTATGCATCAACTTAAAGGAAGCTCCGGTGATGGATGACACAGACAAGCAGTCACCTTCAGAGCCCGGACGCCACGCTCCCAGCATCCTCTCTGGCAAATGACCTGAAAATCCAGCTGACATATTCAAAAAAAAAAAAACGGGGGGCTTTACAGGAGCCGGGTAGCCTTGTGCGGCGTGCAGAAAAGAAGACGGCCAATTTAGAAGAAAGTGGAGAGATGTATGGGGCGTATATTGAAAATCCATTTGTGTTTTTCAGACAGCAGGGGCAGGATTTCATTATGCTCGACAGGAGGTGTGAGGATTAAGGTAAGGGACATGTGTTTGACTTTAGGGGCCTAATTGGGCCCCTCAGTCAGGGGATGACAATTAATCGAGGGGACGTGAAAAAGACCTTGACTGCAAATTGAATTAAACAAATGTTACTACAGCCTTCTTAAACTGTAATGTACAAGAAGTCTTTCAAACACACGGGGAGACAGAGGTTACTTCATTTACGCCAATTTGTCAGTAAATTAGATTTTCGGAAATAATTAATTTAGAATTTTTTTTCATTTAAGGACGTTAGCATTAACAAAGGAGTGTTATTCAGAAACTGTATTGTCCTTCATCTAGCTTTGTGAGTCATCGTTAATGACACTGCGAACACTTCGTGTGTATAAGCATGAACATTTAATAACATTTTATCCGTTAAATTGATGATTATTTTCTCATTAATTTATTAATTGTCTTGCCCAGTGTGTCTCAAACAGGCATACCAGTAGCCCTAGGGGGGATTAGGAGTACTGCAGGGGGTCCTTTTTATAAGTTGTAATACAAGAAACAACAGCAGGGTTTTCCCTAACATTCATTTCGGGTGACGGCCCGCACGACATGAGCCAGAAGTCCCTAACAGGACTCGGGAGCTTTGCCTTGAATTGTCAACTGTTGCAACAACCAATCATTTACCACTTTACATTTCTTGACTAATGCCAAGAGGAACGTTTCAAAATTGATAGAAACAACAAACAATTGTGAAAATCGATTTTTAGTGAAAATGTTGCAGCGATAAAGCTGACATCAACGAGAAGGTGGGGGGAGGGGAAGCCAGAAGTATCATTAAAGACGAGACTTTAGGCTAGTTTTACTGGGAGTTGATGTCCAAGTGTCGCAGGAAGCCAGCGAACATCAGGTTTTATACACTTTTGTATTTTCTTGTTGATGAGTAAGACCTTTTTTTTCAGTGACACATATTTTGCACTGGGCAGGAGACTCATAGGTTGAATATACTTTATATGGAGGAACAATGTCAAAAATAGTTCCTTGTCTATTTAAAATACTGTTAATGATGAATGATTGAAAGTATTGGGTTAGGGTAAGGGTTATCGTAAGTATCGAAGCTAATAAAATCTACAGATCTTCAGTTACATATTAAGCTAAAAGAGAAAGATCGTTAATGTTTTTGGGCCGGAGGTCGGCTGCAATTCCTTCTAATTAAAAAGAAGAAAAGCCCCTACAGAGGGTGACTGTGACTTCTATTTGAAACTGTGATATCGAGGCGGCAGTAGCAAAGTCTGTAGCGACTTGTGTTGGGAACCGGAGGATCAAATACTGGTGCCTATCAAAACATAGAAGTTGGTAGCTGGAGAGGTGCCAGCTCACTTCCCGAGTACTGCTGATGTGCCCTTTAGCAGGGCATCGAACCCTGAACAGCTCTGTTGCGCTCCCTCTGCAGCAGCCCTCACTCTGACATCGCTCCACTAATGCATGTCCAAAGTTCCTGTTTGTTATTGAGAGACATGTTTCTCGAAATACACACATGCACAGTTTAAAAAAAACACAATTTCTCCTCAGGAATTAATAAAGTATGTAAAATACAATAAATAAAGAAACAGGTTTATATTAGATTTTGAGTAGTATCATATCCGAGTTTAAATTATAGTATTGTGACAAAAGGGAGTCTTAGTTTATTGCAGATGATGGGAACACCGTGATGATTAATATTTTTAGGGACTTGAACCCATGAAACCTTGAAAAAGGATACACATATGATGTGACTTCAACAGAAAGAGAAAGCCTCCTCAGAGATCTAAACCTGTGTTTGCTCAGGCACCAAAAACAAACTAGTTACAAATGAAATTCCCAAACAAGCTGCATTAAAAACATTTCCTAAAGTGTCCACTACGTACCTGTGCCGCTGCTCTGACTGGCTCTTTCTGTGTGGGCATTTATTCCTATTTAAGAGGCAATCTCTGCAGTTTGAGTGGCAGCGGGAGGTTTGCGGGGCAGGGGGCTGCTATATTCGTGGCGCTCGGGGTCTTTCTGCTGATTCATAATTAGACGTGAACCCGGAGCGCCCACTACTGGGGAGGTCAGAGGGGTGAGGAGGGAGACGGGGAAGGAGGAGGGGCAGAGCTGGCGCCCGCCTGATGGACACCAAATGAACAAATTATGATGGCCCCCTCCGGGCGTGATGGGGTCAAATGCCCTGCGCCCCGCCGCTGACAGTTCAATTTCCCCCCAATGCAGCCCCATTCGCTGGCTGCTAATTATGAATGAAAAGTTATCAGCCTCCTCCAACCCCGCCGCACACATGGACAGCGGTCGGGAGAGGTTTGGGGGGGAGGGGTGGGGGATTTAAGAGGCATTTGTGAGAGATCCTAATGTCAAAATGTTATTAGAGAGAGCGGTAGCATGCAGAAAGTGAGGAGGAGGATGAGGAGACAGGAGAGGAGGTGGGTCAAAGACAGTGACCGGGGTTAATCTAAATGCCTTTGATAACCATGCAGTAATTCTCTAAAAGGGCCCGAGCGCTCAGCTGAGACAGACTCGCTGCCTCTGTGGGCAGATTGCTGAGAAATAGAAATGACACTGGGGCCAGTGTGTGTGTGTGAGCTGATATGTAAGTGTAAGTGTGTGCATGCAGAGGGGAGGGGGGGGGGGAGGGGGCGTGTGTGAATAAAGGTGAGGTTATTTACCCTTGTCTATGAATCCCGATACCCATCATGTATTTATGCATAGAATTGACTCTGAATCAGATGTTGATGTGCAAAAAGTTCCCTGTTTCTAATCTGCATTTCTATTCTCTATTACCGCACGGCCTTCACCTGAGGAGGAGGAGGAGGAGGAGGAGAGAGCGACTAACAAGACTGCATAAACGCTGGCCTGAGAGCAGCTGTCAATCATACTGACTGACAGGCGGGCAGGACTGCCGGGCAGACTCAGAATATAGAGTAAACCGCTGCAAAGCTTCAAGCTACACCAGAAAGTGGACTGTTCTGAGGCTGGTTACCTGTTTGGCTTCTTTATCTTAATGTATGCGCCTGAATGAAACTCTTTAACTCAAGAGTTGATTGATTTTGTCACCTTTTGGACAGAGTAAGGTGAGCCACCCCCCTGAATGTGATTGGTCAAAAAGGCGTTTAAGAATGTCGACCCTTTTTCTCAGAAGCAACTTGTAAATAAAGTTATGTGCAAGTGTGCAAAATATTCGGGGTGAGCTGCATGTGTAAACGCAAACAGCCATATTTTTCACTCTGACTTTTTCCGGACTTTCTCCTGTCAGCCCCCTAATATATTTTTTTCCTCATGAGGTCTAAGTGAGCTGAGATGTGAGAACCCAGCAGGATATTATCAGGAGAATTCACCTTGAGTGAGTGGTGATGCTTATCCCCTGTGATCTGTACACATGGTATACTTTATCATCATGTTTATTTCAGCATCCTTTGCACTGTTGTCTTATTTAGTCTTGTACATATTAGCCTTTCTTTATATTGTGTTTATTGTTGATATTTAATGTACGTAAAGAGCTCAGTTCACCAAAGTCAAATTCCTTGAGTGTGTGAGCATACCTGGCCAATAACCTGATTCTGATTTTTACACTTAAGGATGATACTAAAAATGTGAATTCCAAAATGTGACAAACCCTCATGGACATCCTGTTTCGAACAAGTATCGTTTCAATGTCTAGTATTGTGGTAATAAACTTGTCAAAGTCGAAATTTTGGTATCATAACAAAACTAATCAAGAGTAATTTATTTACAGCATGACACAATCAAATTGACATGAAGTCCATGATAAGGGTGCATGCAAAAGTCTGTATGAATGATGAACACACCAAAAAACAGAAACAGAAAAATGTCCATCTTCAAGCAGCAGAGTTATCACAGACCCGCCTCTAATAGACACAGCAACAGCACAAAGAGAGGTCTGGACATGTTCATCCCTAAGGGGGGGAGGAGATACAACATCCACAGTCGTACAGAGCCGCTCACACAGCGAGGAGAGAAAGGAGCCGTCACACTCTGAAAGGTCAACCATCAGATATACACAACGCCGAGACACGAGGGACACAACATCTGACAGAGAGAGATGGAAGGTGACAAGAGAGGAGGAGGGAGATAAGAGAGAGAGAGAAGCAGAGCGAGTGGACTCCTAGATGAGACACAGAAATAGAGTTCAAGGGTGTGGAAGAGCAAAAGACAGCGCGGGTGAGAGAGACAGACTATAAGAGGTACAGGAAACATGGGGGAGCGGTGGAATCGTCCTGACTGGCTATAAATATAAGAAGGCAGAAAAGGTCAATAGTTGGCGTCTGAGGCAGAAATGTTCCACAAGGGAGAGAGGCTCATTTCACCATCTCACACTCGCGCTGCCGTGCTGTTCTGTCAGTGTCAGACAACACAGGAACAATCGACTCCCAACACACGCAGACGGAGGACATGTCATCCTCCTGTGTGTGTTTCTAATGCAAACACACACACACACACACACACACACACACACAGGTATACAGCTCACCTGCATGGTGGAGGAGACGTTGGAGAGGGAGAGGCCCTCGAGGTCAGACAGCAGGCTCGAAGAGACCACTGTAGACTTTGGCGCGTTTGTGGGTGCAGGAGAAACTGAAAGAAGATAATAAATCAGAAACGTATTCGTACTTGTTGAAGCCTGTGTGGACTCTTAGCATGCATTGATATCTGTTGTGTTTGTTGCATTTTGAAATTAACCCAATTAGGGGACGCAAAATCATGTTAATTCTCGTTCTCTGCTAAAACATACAAACCTTACAGCATCATTCCTAAATATCCCTGAGCATTGTTTTCTGTATGAAATACATTGATACAAAGGAAAATAAAAACAGTGCCTATCAGAAAACTTGAACGGGTACAGCTCTGATAATGGCAAACCCATATACAGCATATCTGTTGGGGTCTGAGTTGGGAACATAATGGCTGGAAAGCTCATCAGCTCAAGATTTGTGGTTTAAAACATACAACACACAGCAGCAGAGTGACTGCGTCAAGAGTGAGAGATTTAAGGGGAAAAAGAAAGAAACTTTGGCACGGTAGGCTCTTCTTCCTCGTCCTTATCTTTATGTCTTGTAAATTACTCACTGGACTGGTTTTCATGGGGAGAATAGAAAATGGGTTTAAGCTTTCACACTTCAGGTTAGGACTAGCTTTTTGTTGAATTGATGTGTGTAGCTGGTGCAAACTCGTAACACCCATGTATAAAGGCTATGGTCCTACAAGCTAGCGACCCGGGTTCAAATTCTGACCTGTGGCTCCTTTCCTGCATGTCATTCCCCACTCTCTCTATCCACTGTACTATCTCTACAATAAAGGCCCAAAATACATCTTTGAAAAAAAAGAAATGTTGGTCAGTTTCCCCCCAGTTTTTCTCAGTTACCTCCAAATAAGAGAGACCATAAAAGCAAAGGAGAGACTGGACACATTTTTCTGTTCCAGGACTGAATTTGAAACATGTCACTCTGTGCCTACCTCTCTCCCCTACATAGTTCACGGGGAAAATGTGTTATAAATTACCTTTTTTAGGCTTCCAGCTGACTCAAAACAGAACTGGCACTCACCTGGAGCTGTAATCCTGGCCACTTGACAAACGATTAGTTTACTTTTATTTGTTTTTTTTTTAGCTCCAGAGAAACAAATCTTAGTCATTAGCTGCGAGACTTTCTTTTCTAGGAATGTGTAAACTTTCTCTGTCTGGAGTTTGGCAGGTAGAATACATTTGGTACCCGAGGTTTTTTGGAGAGTAATGATGATAGAAACAGGTTTATGTGAGAAGAATTTTCAATCTGAGAAGCTTTAACAGAATGAAAGAGTTGAAGGGAGCTGTGAACGTAAGATGGATGAGATAGAAGTTGTGAATTATTGGAGAACGGGAAAACTTACAGTCATCCAGATCCAATAAGGAAACTTCCTTCTTTGACTTCACTTCCACCTGAGAAGACAAACAAACACAGTGATGTGATGACACATGAAGAAGAAGACCAGGCAGAAAAACGGAAACTCAAGCTAAAATTTTTGAAACCGTTTGCTGGAAAAAGTGGTGAAATATTTCAGTTTGCCGACAGTGTCTCTCAAGAACCGACACATTCATTACAAGAACTGTTTTTTCATTTAAATGTGATCTTTTAGGAGAATATCCAAAGACGATTCATGCATACTGTCGGGTCATACATGCCACCGTGTGCTACAGAGTCGGGCTGGTCAGGTGTTGACTTGTGTAAATTACAACACAAGCCCCTAGCTTACACTTCATCAGACTCAATAAAACATAAGAGCGCTTTTATCACGTTTCCTCCACACCTTCCTCAACAACCACAACCCCCACAAGTGTCACATAAAGAACCATAAAATTCCACTCTGCATCCTCCAGGCTAAGGAGACAGAAAAGAAAAGAAAACACAAGACAACAGGACGGAGTGAGGAATGAGAGTGAAAACAAACAATAAAGTTAGAGGCCGTATCTTATCAAATCTTCAGGCATTTGTAATAGAGACTGAAACCGTGTTAGTGAACGGAAAACTGCACGAGCAAGAGAAGAAGGACAGGAGAGAGAAAGATGCATAATTCATAGGCCATGTCCAAATGACAAACTGTATGAAATGAGAATTTCATAGTGCAGAGGAGGAGAGAGAGAGAGAGAGAGAGAGAGAGAGAGAGAGAGGGAGGGAGAGAGAGAGAGAGATGAGTGTAACAGGGAAATGGTGAGGAGACATAAAGCAAAGAAATCATGTTGATAACAGAGGAGCTAAATCATATTCCACAATCAGAAATCTTTCTGGGTAAACCTGATTTGTATACTTGCAGTTCTTCCAATTATTCCATTATTAGTCATGGTTATCCGCAAAACCGTCATTAAAAACAATAGAAATGTTCAAAAGCTTCCCAGAACTCTTTTGACAGATCGATAAACTGTAGCCCAAAAAAGAGAATGTACAAAAGACAGTTTAGCAAGTCAGCAAATGAAACTTCTGGAATGAATCTAATCAAAGTGTCACCTTGGGTTTGGACTTGGCATCGCTCTTCTTCTTCTGCGGTGCGACTGAGTCCGAGTCCGAGTCGTCTTCAGAGTCCGACTCTGAGCCGGACGAGCTTTCGGCTGACGAGCTGCTGGCCTGGGCCACAGGTCCGTTACCGTTTTCATCTGAGTCACTGCAATGCAAAAAAAAAAACAACAAAAACAAAAAACCTGTTTGAGAAAAGCTTCCAATACAAGTCCCAGAATCCATCAAATGTAAAGAACATTTACTTTATGGTCTGTTTTAAAGCCACTCGGAGGAGTTTGGTTATGAAACAGATTAAAAGTGAAGACCACAATAAATAGACTGTAGCTGTATGTACGGCAGCCCAAGTGTATTTTATGATAAACAGGTGGACGATGTGCACCCAGCTCTCTACCCTGCAGACACATGTGATGCAGGTGATCAAAGAGAGAAATCACATCTGCTGTCTTTTTCTGCTGCATGTCCACAGCTCTATGTTGTAGTTCCAGCTTAAAGAAAATAAACTTGATTTCTTTACTTTAACCAGGACGGCGGCAGCGTAGCTGTCAGTGCACATGCCCCATGTATGGAGGCTATAGTCCTCCAAACATGGGGTGTCCCAGGGTTTGAGAACGACCTGTGGCTACTTTCCCGCATGTCATCCCCGATTTCCAGCTGTCCTATCTCTAAATAAAGGCAAAAAAAATCCCCAAAAATAAATCTCCTTTACTCTAACCACCGGGCAAAGAGAACGAAGCAGTTTCTTATTTTTCATTTGAAATGAAAGCTCTGGCTTTGGCCGAGTCAAAGCAACACCAATCAATCTGTTTTTGTTTTGGAAAATTAATTCAATGTTGCATTCAGTCAAAAAGAGATTTCTCCCATCTTTCCCCCTCTCTCTCCCACTCGCTCTGTCCCTCTTCAATTTGTCCTGATAATGAGTGTTTACTCCGCCTGCCTGGGATTTTACGCTGTTAAATTAATGAGGGGAATTGTGACGGTAACTGGCTTTTTAACTTGGGCGATGATGAAAAGCCAGTATTAATTTGGCCTACAGATTTCATTTGCTGCGAACAGGAAAAAGTGATATAAATCACTGTGGGCCTGATTAGGCCCTGCCTGAAATGACTGGGCCATAATGAGGGCATTATGCTGTGTTTGTTGTGGAAGCACTGGGGTGAGCTGCTCTAATTACTGTGTGTATATGTGTGTGTGCGTGTTTGTGTGTGTTTGAGCACTGGGGTGAGTTGCTCTAATTATTCTCTCTAATGGAGAGAACAGGGTCAGCAGGCGGCCTGTCACACACAGAAATCAGGTACGTTCTGTGTGTGTGTGTGTTTGTGTGTCCGTGAGCCAATGAAGTAGAGTGCATAAGAAACTAAATGTGCCGGTGTGTTAGAGGAGTGTGTGTGTGAGCATATTCAGTAGTAATGACTCAAATCTCATTCATTGGTAACACCAGGCTGCTAAATGACCAATCAAAAGTCATTATCCATTAGCCATGTAAATGTGGGTTACGCTACAGGAGGAAAATTCTCCTTGATTAGATTGTTAATGGGACTCACACTAACGATATTCCAGCAGCTCTGCCAGCCTCCAGTGTGTGTGAGTGTGTGTGTGTGTGTATGTCAGAGAGAT
Source organism: Labrus bergylta (assembly GCF_963930695.1). NCBI lineage: Eukaryota > Metazoa > Chordata > Actinopteri > Labriformes > Labridae > Labrus > Labrus bergylta. The sequence goes on from NC_089211.1 coordinate 22,777,761, forward strand.
AGAGACAGTAGGGACAGAGAAGGTGTATTTACAGTACCATAGTTTTGAACGGTCATGGTCACCTCTCTCAGAGCATCTCACCTGAAGGATCTGATAACCTAACTATCATCGACAGATAATTACGTCGTGACAAACAATGGGCTATGTATTTTTGTTTACATCCCATATTTACGGTTTAGAGGAGGAGTTTTTAATTTCTTTTGATGTGGTAAATAGTAAATGGACTTGAGCTTTTACACTGCATGTAACACCTACACATTCACACCCATTAACACAGTGATGGCAGAGGCTGCTATGTAAAGTGACCAGGGTTAAGTGTCAAGACATGTAGCTGCAGGAGCTGGGGATTGAACCCTCGACCTTCAGCCACAGCCCTCCATAATATATATGAGCATATTGTAACCCATGAGCACACGCCTCATATATACTCACTATGCATTCACATACGTACAATTGTATTTTATGTTGAATTGCTTGAATAAAAACACTTGAAAGAGACTTTATTTCTTATGTTAAGCTGAATTTTTGGATGCATGTTCATCTTTGCTTATTGCTCGTGTTCATTAAACGTGTAATTATTCTTCTGTTGCTCTGTTTTCTCTGATAACCTGCTGCAGGAACACCATCATTTCCCACTTTGGGATCAATAAAATGCATCTCTCTCTTCCTATCTACCCATCATTTTCTGAAGCGTTTTGTTGTTCAATAAGATTTAAATGCACTTTTTCCTACTTTAGTCATACATGTTCAACAGTTCAAAAGTGTAGCTACCTACACATTACTATACTAGCTTGAGATTTATCGTCAGTAATATCAAATCATGAGTATTTCTAAAGGACCACATCTTGTATTTTTTGTGTTTCATTTTTCAAATCTATCACATCTGACTCCATAACTTCTGTTTCATCACCAGACACAAAACAAACTTTGTTCTTTGTTTTATTTTTTTTAAGGCAAACACTCTGGATAAAGCGTCTGTGGTTTCACTGGAGCATTTATTCCAACTGAACAGGAGGGGGTATGGTGCCAGCAGGTAGGTTGTCATGAAGATGATCAAAAGAGCTGAAGTAGTGAACAGATGGGACTTTGAGCTTATTGAAGCAGCAAAGCCCTGATCACATTTGTTGTTGACTGCGACTCCGCACTCTCTCACAAACACACACCTGCCTAATTAGCTGAGCGAGAAAGAGAAGAGAAAGAAACAGGAAACATCTGGAGACACGGCTAACAGTGTGACAGACAGGAGGGATGTCACTGTACCTGTCAGCAGCAGTGGGCTTGCTCTTCTTCTGTGGTGCCTTCTTGGTCTTCTTCTTGGTCTTCTTCTTCTTCTGGTCTGAATCCGACTCGCTGGAGCTCTTCTCGGATCCACTGGAGCTCTGTCCAGAATCAGTGGAGGTCTTTTCGGACTCCTCGCTGCTTTCCTCCTCGCTCTCGCTGCCCGACTCTGAACAGAAACAAAGGATGCGATCAAACTCAAACCTGATTGGTTGAACTCCTGTGTGATGTTGGAAACATATGTTTAAGAACTTCAAATCATGCAAAAGCCATTTCATTTATTTAGATTCTGAGATAACCTCTTACAGTATATGAGTTTGTATTACGGTTGCCAAATACAAAGTCTTTGTGTGCATTTTGACGTATGCCACGAGAAAGGATGTAAAAAAACATCCTAAATTTCCCTGTAGGAGTCAGTTTAGAATATGTGTGTAATTATGTTTTGCATGTAAATAGTTTTGTCTGAAGTTTCTTATAAATCCACGCTGATCCTGTATTTGATCATGTCTATAAACCCCTCTATTTCAGCCCTGCTCAGAACAGGCTGTTTCTGTGTCTGTACCTTTAAATATGTAAATGAGCTGTGTCTGACCACGCCCCCTATCTGGAAGGACTTGGGTTTTTTTGCACCATGCCTAATTGTAACTGTGAGAAGGCAGACTCAGAGGGCAGAACAAACACCTAGCTGTGGGAGTGTCACCCACCTGGGGGAGGGGTTACTGCCCTTTGTGATGTCACAAAGGTAAAATCTCCAAACGGCCTGTTTGAGCACACATTTTCTAAAAAGTGGAGCAGGAAAAATATGGAGAGGATGGACTTTACTGATAATTAGGGGGTTTAAAGACAGACTAGAGACACATATTAGTGTTAGAAAAACATGTTTGCATAATATGTGACCTTTAATAAATCATCCCAACAGAGCAAAACTTAAGTCGTAAACATGAATCAAAAACGACGACAAACCTTCACTGCTGCTGCTGCTGCTGCTGCTGCTGTCCTCACTCCCGCTGCTCTCTGATCCTTCCTCTTCTTTCTCCTCTTCATCGTCCGAGTAGAACTTCTCATCAGATTTGGTTTTCTTGGTTTTCCCAGCTTTCCCGACTATCGGTGTCCACTCTTTGATCTGGTTGAAGGAAATGAGGGGATTCAACATCTTAAGATTAATCATTTCTGAGATGAGCATACTGACAGCTTCTTGAAATATTCAAACACCTTACTCGGGTGTCTTCTTCCACAATGTGAGGAAAACAAAATATTCACAGAAAGTAAAAACAATCTAACCATGTTTAGAGAGTACTCTGATAACCTCTTAAAGCACTTAATTGAGATGCAGTGAAATGACAAACTAACCAAAACAACACTATTTTCTGCTGTTATTTGTTTTCTCGAGGTAAACACAGATTTAATATGTTTCTAAGTGTCTTTTATTTTAAATCTAAATTAAATTTAGACGGGAAATAAAGTTGGTTGAACTCTCTGCTTTATTTTTGTTTATCATTTCACTAAGACCCTGAATAGCTGACAAAAAGTAACAATGATGAAGCTCACGTTGGTGCTCAGGGTAAAAAACAAAACAATCAATAACATCCCTCTCTGAAAAACAAACCTTTTGATTTTGTTCTTTCATTTCAGACACAAACAAACAGTTAAGAGGACGAATCTCGCCTCTTTAAAAAGCTATAAATTAAAGAGTGTTTAAAGCAGGCAGGTTTTCTTACCGGCTCAATGACCTCCACGTTCCTCTCTGATTGGTCAGGAGCGACTTCAGGCCAGTCTGAGAGCTCCTGGTATCCCGATGCTTTGGTGTTCAGACTGTGAGAGAGCGTGCCCAGCTGGAAGCGGTCTCGATCTGCGAGCACAAAAGTATTTTTTGTGTTTTTAAGGGAGGAAAATAAACACTTGTTCAAGAGGCCTGGACTGTTTGTTGGACGAAATAAGCATTGTGTAACTTTATCTGTTATCTGGCAATGGTGATAAACTTCTTCCCCACTTTTAGAACTAAAAACATGCATGATTCAATAAATGAAGGAACCAATCAGCAGATTAATCCACAGTCAAAATACTCATTAACTGCAGATCGTGGAGGACTATCACCTCTGTACACTAACAAACTAACCCTATTGATATTTTAACTGAGAGAGAGAGAGAGAGAGAGAGAGAGAGAGAGAGAGCTGTCTAAATTGCACAAATTCGACATTACAAATTTGTACTCAAGAGTTTACCTGCAACATAAAGTCATTCAGTTTGAAACAGGTATCATGATCATTTTTACTAGTGATGTATTTAAAGGCTTTCTATGTGATTTTTCACACTTAAATATAATATAAATCAAGTATATCCTCTGAAAATAAATCTGTGAGTCATGACTGTCTACAATGGGTGTAACACCCGAGTCCCACTGTCTGTGATGTTTTCAGAGTTTTCAGAGTCCTATCTTCAGTTTGTTTACATCGCCGGGACGGCCGGCTGACTCCTCCCCTCGTGTATAAAAGTTGTTTAATTGAGGGACTAGAGAAAAGAAGAATAACATACTGTACTCACTGCTTAACTGTGTTTCTAGATCACGCTCATTTCAGGTAAATTTACATGCAGTGTGAAGATACGAGTATAATAAAGATAATAGTTAAAGATAAAAGTTGTTTTGGTTTCATGCTGGTGCTCAAGGGCGACATCTGCTGGATCAAAAAAAAAAATCGCATATAAAGCCTTTAAGTTTGAAATGATGTTAACTACTCAATTAGCGTGAATGCTTTCCTAGTAAAACTCCAACAGTAGAAAATGAAATAGAAAAAACCATCACAGGGGAAACAGTTTTTACTCTTTATGCTTTAAGTGCTTTTTCAGGATTAAACATACTTTTTTTATTACAACATTTTAATGAAGGCCTTTTACTTGTAATATAGTATCTCTTACAACGAGGTAATGTTGCTTTAAGTAAAGAAAAGGGTCTGATTATTTCCTCTCGCCAACAAAAGGAGGATGTTCTTTTAATATACTGGAAAATAAAATGTAACATGTAATGTCAGATGAAGGATAATCAAAGTCTCCTTTCTATCTCCTTAATGAGTGAGCCAGTGGCTGATGTCACTGTATACATTAAAACACTTTTAATATAAACTCTGGACGCCGTGAAACCTCATCTCAGAAGCTTTTAATACCCCTGTTCACTCTCCTCTCTCCTCTCTCACACACAGGAGGATAATCAGTGTCTGTGCCCGGGGAGGGAAGCTCTAAAAACTCTGCTTTGCTAACCAAAAACAGAAAAAAAGGAGTGAATATTAAGAATGACAGGGGTGGTTAACGCTCTCCATAAACATCCAGTAGGTGCAAACTGCTGCTGAATTTTAATGTAGCAGGAGGCCGTTTCTGTCGCCTTTGTCAAGGAGGGAGAGAAAGAGGAGAGACAGTTAAATGAGGGGAGGAGGTTTTTTTTTCTTCTTCCCTCTGAGTGTCTGAAAAAGGTTAGCATTAGCTCAATTATTTACCCATCTCATTAGTCCAAGGTAAAGGGGGTCTGACCTAACTGCCCTTCAGAGAGACAGACACAGCTGAATAATAAAATCGCTGCCTGAATCAACTTTGCATACTTCTTCAAATGGAGCCACATATATACGAGAAATAGATGAATTACCGGAGGGGAAAGGTTTCTAATCTTAAACTTTCAGTCCATTTAGAGGGTTTAATAAGTTTCAAAACAAGGATAAGAGGTTGTTATTATGAATGTTATGAAGTACCTTTGAAGGCAGACTGGAGCACCGGCGCTGGTTTGGGGGCCAGCAGGATGCGTCGCGCATACTTGTTGAGGGCGCCGCTCTTCTCGTTGGGCACTATCAGCTGCCGTATGAAGCGCGTGCGGTCTCTGATGTCGTAGTTTTGGTCGTACTTGCCGAGGTTCAGGATGTACTGGGTCAGCAGCTTGGTCTAGGGCGAGAGGTTAGAACATGTTAGCGATCAAACAGCGATAGAAGTAGGAACTTAGTAGTTTACAAAACTAGCAAAAGAGCATGGGAGCTAGGGACAAGCCATGACAGACATAGGCTGTATGAACGTGGCGATGAGCTAAGCTAGCACTCATGAACATCATAGCTAAAGTACCTTAAAACCTATAAAACTAATTTAAAACACATCCTGACACACTCTAAAGGATGGCATTACCTTCCACATGCTATAGAAGAATATATAGACCACATGTATGTGAACTAAGAGTCTGCTGTTCGTGAGTTAAACTTGAGGATGAAAAAACAACAAAAAAATGTGTTAAAGCAACATTTTAGACATGGTTTGTTTTTGTTTTCTCTAAGAAACAATGTTTGGATACACTTCTCTCACTCTATGTCGGGTTTGGATCTTAAAACTCAAAGATTTGTCCCACCGTTTTCTTCCTTTTGTATCGTCCCTGACCCATTAGGAGAAGCAAAAGGTGTAATTGTGTTCATTTGAGGAAGCAGCGTCTGGGCTCATAAACCCGACTCAGAGGCCGGAATCACCCCATCTCACTGAATGAGGCTGTAGACACGGCTCCATTACGTTCAGGACGTCTCATTCACTGCTCTATATTTAAACTGGGATCTAAGTTGTGTTCAAGTGTTCAATAACGGCAAGAGAGAGAAGTTAAAGAGAGAGTGAGGGGCCGATTTTCAGTGTGTTTAACGGAATAAATCTCCTGGTATTAATGTTTCATATACCTGTTTGGAGTTGGTGAGGTAAAGTTTGGCTGCCAGGTTGACCGTCTGCAGCTTCACGATGTCCTCCTCCGCTGTGAAAGATTTCGCCATCTTACGGAGGACATCAGGTGCGATTTTGGGCACCCGCTCACAGTACTCTCCCATCAGCCACAGGATGCTGGCTCGGGCCATCGGGACCTGCAGGTTTGGGTAACAAATCAAAGAAAATGAGCCGGAGTTACTCGGGATGGCAGCATAAAGGAATGTAAGTGGCACCCTGCCTATAAGACGCAGTCTGTTTTTGTGGGTCTTCAAAGAGGAAAAAAATATTTTGATTGTCTTCCTGTGTGGCTGCTTTCATTGCGTTCAGCAAACACCACAATGTGCAGTTTCTTAAAGGCAGAATATGCGATTTTTTGATCCAGCAGGTGTCGCCCTTGAGCACCAGCATGAAACCAAAACAACTCGCGCTGCATTGTTGTGTTAGCATGCTAATGCTAGTGATCTTTATTATGCTGGTATCTTCACACTGCATGTAAATTTACCTGAAATGAGCGTGATCTAGAAACACAGTTAAGCAGTGAGTACAGTATGTTATTCTTCTTTTCTCTAGTCCCTCAATGAAACAACTTTTATACGTGAGGGGAGGAGTCAGCCGGCCGTCCTGGCGATGTAAACAAACAGAAGATAGGACTCTGAAAACTCTGAAAACATCACAGACAGTGGGACTCGGGTGTTAAACCCATTGTAGACAGTCATGACTCAGAGTTATTTTCAGAGGATATACTTGATTTATATTATATTTAAGTGTGAAAAATCACATATTCTTCCTTTAAGGCCAAATAAAAATGGTAGTCCACAAACTAGTTGGTGACATCATGGTGGGTATTTCCACTTCTTGTCTGTGTCTAAACTTTCATGTCGGATCAATAATAACGAGGCTTCATACAGTGATGTTGTCGAAGAGCTTGGCCATGTGTCGGATGATCTCGCAGTGCTGGGTGGGCTGAGTCTGAAGCAGCTTCTTGATCACCACCACGCTCTCGGCCACCACTGTCTCTGCAAGAAGACAACACAGCAAGTTCTCACATAAATACAGTGACCCCTCTGTGATAGTTTTTTGTATGTGATTAAAGGTGTTTTACCGTCTCTGTTTGAAAGCAGGAGCACCAGACCGTTGAGACACGTGTCCGTCACCTCTGAGATGTTCGTTGCACATCTGCCGATGGCCTGGATTGTAGCTGCTGCAAACGCCTTGTCCTGGCTCTTCACATAGGTCTGGAAATAACACGAGTGGAACAGAGGGCATGGATTACAAAGGGAAACAACCAGAAACGTAAAAGTACAGGTATATACGAACCCTTGATAGTTGATTGTATTTACCAGTAATGGTTTTGAATGAGAGCACAAACCTGAAACTCCCTCAGGATAGTAGAGATGTTTGCTTCATTGGCCAGGTTCGTCAGGATCTCCAACTATGAAAACAAAATGATGGAGGATGATTAAACTATGGGTCCATGTAAGGGTCAAAAAGAGGTTGAGCTCGCTTAATGGTGTTTAGAAAGATGTGATAATCTATTGGTCGTGTATCACTGTTTGTAAACCTGTGGCAACGCTGCCAGAAGAATTCAACTACTGTACGTAAATCCAAAGAGATTTGCAAGAATGTGGGAACAAAGTTTGGGAAAGTATTGCCTTGATTCCACAATTTAAATGACTAGTATGATTACTTTTCAGTAGAATTTGTGAAGTAGAATTTTTGCCAGTGTTGGAACTGTGGGTACTCTGTTGTTTTTAGTGCATTTAGTACATTTTCTTTCCACACGTAAAACAATTTGAATCATCTTTGTGTAAAAGGTTATAAAGAAATAAGGTGTCATGCATTCACTTTCATGCAGTTTGCTACTTCAAAGCTGTGCTAAGTGCCATGATTGTTTTTGTCCAACCTAACCGTTCACTTTCTGTCATTTCTACACATTCACAAACTGCAAAACTTTCCTTCAGGTAAAACAAATATACCTCACAGCCAGAAGGATGTTAAATATCTATTCTACTATATGAGCATGGTGCTGAATAATACCTTTAGTGTTTTGATGTGAGTGGCATCTGTCGATCTCACATAGAAACTCTTCATGTAGGGCTCAAACATCCCCTGTGTGCAGACAATAGATGTTATTTATGAGCCTTTGCAAAACAGCGTACAACACCATTATAGTTGAACTGTGTGCATGCAGACTTTACCTTCCTCTGGATGGACATCGTGGCGATATTCTGCAGCACGATGTACTGAACCTCTCTGTGCAGAAAGAAGATATCAGACATCAACATGGACTCAGAGATAAACGGTTACTTATTAACCGACTCAGGAGAAGGCAGTCAAAAGATGTATTACCTGTGGCTTCTTAGCAGTCGGACCAGTGACTTTGTTACAATGCTGACTTCATGCTTAGGAGCCAAATGCCAATAGAGCTGAGCGACTGACATCACCACCTAAAAAAAATCAGTCAGAAAAAAAATTACTTAAATTCATATGAATCCCAAAACGTTCATAAATCAGCTACTTTGATTTTCTTGCTTTTTAGTTTCATTTTAGTTTCAGTTTCAAACCACCACAGTATTTGTTACACACTTCAACGTTCCTTCATTTTACTGATTATAACATCCCTAAAAGCAATGTGCAACAATAAAATGTTCAAATTATTTGAATTGTTAGTTGTTAGTTATAAGTTAGTTGAATTGTTATAAGTGCAGGTACACAGATCGCCACCATTTCTACCCAAACTACTACTCCTCCTTCACATGCATTTCTTCAGGCTCTATAAAGGCACTCATGACGTTTCTCTATAAAAGTCATTTTTCAGCCGAGCTTTAAATAGCGGGCAGACGTGTGTCCATCCTTGCAGGCAGAATGAGCGGGGTTCAGGCGTCTATGAAGATGGAGGATGTCACTGTGTCGTCGCGAGTAAAGACACAGCATGTCACATTTTAATCAACACTTTCATTTGGGAACATTTTTCCTCCCGCTGCTACACAGCGACAGAGACCTTGAGGCTCCTGGGTGATGGAGATCTGCGCTCACTAGGTGTGTGTTTTTTTTTCCAATCTTAGGGGAGGTGCACTGTAGCAGGTTTGTCATCATGTTCTGATAGGTTCTTTGTTTTGAGTGTCAAGGTGTGCGAGTTGTATTTTAGTGAGAAAAGGGAAATTAAAATGCATTACTGCTGAACATTAGAGTGTGTTGAAAGCAGACTGAGTTGATGTGTATCTTTTATTTGTAAGACAGCTCTGAGATACAGGCAGAGGCTAAAATCACAAGTGTTTATAACGCTTAACAGATTTTTTGGACTTCTGTTTAATTGTTTAAAACACCAGAGGTCCTGCTTGCCTGAAGCCAGTATGTTTCTTTTGCTGATTACACTTCAAATCAAGGGAATTACAGATGAAGGCATAGGAAATATGAAAGAATGATTTAGTCTAGGCCCTATTGAGGATTTTACCGAGAAGAAATGGTGGATTCTGAAACTTTTGAAACTGCTTTAGATGAGCATCACCTTTACTGTATAGTCAACACAATAAGTAAGGGAAGATGGGGTTCAAGTCGAGTGCAGATCTACTCAAGTTTTCGGCCTGTTGGTGGCACTGTTGGCCTGCCGGTTGGTGCATGCACCCTATGTACGAAGGCTGTGGTCCTCCAGGCGGGCAGCACTGGTTCAAATCTGACCTGTGGATCCTTTCCTGCATGTCACTTCCCACGATTTCTGACTCTATCCCCTGTCCTGTCTCTCAAAGAAAGCATAAAAAGCCCACAGTAAAACGTTTTCTGCCTGTTAAAAGATGTCTCGGTTGCATTTATAGATTCTCTGTACTCATATTTTAAGATGGTATGGCCTAATCTGCTCTATATCGTTTGTGTTACAGGATAGTGATTCATAAATTTGCATGCAAAAACACCTTGTGCAAACAGTCCCAAGCTTTTTGATTTGTCAGCAGCCTAAACAACAGCAGACTGGAGCAATCCTTGAAAAGTAGGAGGAAACATGACGGGGTACTCTGGATGGAAATGTAACTCATGTCAGTTGTTAGTAGCCGAGCTCACTCACAGCGGTGTTCCTGCTCTGCAGCAGAGGTTTAGTGTTCCTGAGCAGCAGCCTGTGATCTGGATCCATGATGTACGGTTTGGCCTCTGTCTCGTCTTTCTTCTCTTCAGAGTCGGAGTCATAAAACGCCTTCTCGTTCTCATCAAACATGGCCCCCTGAAACATAACAAACAGCTTACACCACATTTGAGAATTAAACTCTGTCAAACATCCCAAACTGATTCACATTGGATCGTTAAACTTAAGGATTAATGTTTGATTATAGAAAAGTTTGAAGTTTGATGTGATTGGTGGGACTTTCCTCTGGTGCAGAGACCTTTAAGGTGAGTAGTTAGCATTCAACTGATTCATCCGGAAAAGCCTGTTTACTATCAATGACGCTTGCAAACTGATCTACTGAGTGCCTTACATCCTTCCAGGGACTGATAAACTGCGTCCTGGCGTAGCGCGTCAGCATGGAGATGATGACCACCTGTCCCCACTCCTCCACGTCCACCAACAGGTTACACAGCTTCCTGTAGTTCTTATGGATCAGGTCGATACGATCCGGACACACTTCCTCAAAAGCCATCACCACACTGCCGGCTACCAGCTACAAAAAAAAATGATGGGGAGGAGAAATTAGAAGAGAGAGAATCCAACTCGTGAGGGAAATAGTGTTTTTTTTCTAAGTGCTTTAACATTTGACTTGATTGAAGCTGTTCAGAGATGCAGCTGTTCCATTAGACAAACTGAACAAATACTAGAACTCTTAAATAAAATACATAATATACAGACTCTAGGGAAATACAACGCTGGCTAACAGCTATGACCCTGGTCAAAAACATACTATAATTGCACTTAAAGAAGCACAATGCCAATTTACATTTTGATTACAATACACAGGGTTCAATCTATGAGTAGAACGCTTGTTAATTGGAAGGAAAATGTTTTGAGTTTTTTACTTTTAACCGACTCATTTTAAACAACCCTGTGTTAGAAATCAATCACTGAGCGGGTTTCTGCTGTAAATTATTTTTTTACCTCCGGTACAAAACTAATTTTAGGTTCAATTTACGGAGAAAAGATGACAAGGAGGAGGCAGCCGCAGCAGCTGAGAGAGAGCCAATAATCAACCGTGCTTTATTGGTAAAAGGAAAAAACCCATTTGGCTGTTGCATCCCCCCCCTCCTCCTCTTCTCTGCCTGCTGGCTCTCTGACAGACTGAGAGACTGAGTGAGTGACATGGTGGTGTATTAATATGCAAACAGCATTATCATGGGCAGGCGAGGGTGAAGAAGAAGAAGAAGAAGAAGGAGGAGGGGAGCAGAATCTGGTCTTCCCAATTAAAGCCTGGTGGCCCCTGGTGGCCCCTGGTGGCCCCTGTGGGAACCCGGTGCATTTACCCATCAGCATTGTCATGAGCCTGCATTGATTGTGTGTGAGAACATGTGTGTGTGTGTGTGTGTGTGTGTGTGTGTGTGTGTGTGTGTGTGTGTGTGTGTGTGTGTGTGTGTATGTGTGTGTGTGTGTGTGTGTGTGTGTGTGTGTGTGTGTGTGTGTGTGTGTGTGTGTGTGAATAGCTTCTGTCTGAAGAGAGAAATCTGGACTTCCAATCCAAATGACAGTTAGCTTCATTCACACTCTATCATTGATGAATAGATTACTAGAGGGTCAAACTAGGACATTTGATGGCATCACACTGATTCTATAAAGTTATTGAAATTCTACGTACATTCAAGTAGAAGCAGGGACACGTGCAGGTAGCTGCAGCTGGTGGAGTTACACAATAAAAGTCTCAGTCTATGGAAATTGTAAATACTATTATTGTTAGGAGTGCATTTGTATAAAAATAGGTAGATCTGATTTGGATTTTTTTAGACTACTACCAATTTTGAGAGGGGAGAACAATTCCCTGAATCCTAAATTTGTGGTAGATGTACAAAGGTTATGAGCTAGTATGGAACTAGACCTTTAAATTAGTTGTATTGTATTACACTAGCAGTTGTCTTTCACCAGCAGAGGGCGCTATATGGATTACAACAAGCATCATCACTCTCCACAGTGCCAAGCGGTGATGCGCCTACATGCACAGTTACTCTCCAGTTGAGTGACCATCTTTATTATACTGTATATCATTTCCACAAGTGTTTGATAAATGCATAAGAAGGATCAACGCTACAAATGTGTAAATCTGTATCTATGTATCAGTAAAGATCGAACATAGATCTAAGAAAGATATCGGCTGATTTATCGGTATCAGATTTAACATAGATATCGGTATCGACCCCAAAAATCCCATATCGATCAGCTCTACTTCTCGGTTAATATTTCTGCGATCGTATTACTCTGTAGATGAATCTGCTTAAAGAAGTCAATTAGAACATGTTCTTTCAGCATGTATTGACGTGTGGTTTTTGCGTCACTCTCCCCAGGCGTCCTCCCTATCAGCCTCTCCTGTCTCCAAGGCTATTACAGGGAGCCTCATATCTGAGCGTGTAGATCCCTTCAGCAAGGCTTTGTGCATTCTCCACCAACTTCCCCCATTAGACACACGCTCCAAGGTAAACTACATGCACCATCAACAAAACTGACACCCCAATCTATGGAGTTCACACCCCCTCCTCCCTCCTCCTCGAACCATATTATCTACCCTGCGTGACAAGCCAGTAATGGAAAAATCACACTAAGCAAATGGTTCTTCTAATAACAATAAATTTCCTATAAAATTATGAAGGGCCCAAACCGTTTCCTTGCATCTATTTTGCTATGAATTCTAATTAGGGTGCCAGAGAGGCAGAGAGTGCTGGGTCATCACGCCAGAGACAACGTGCGCCGTTTTGATTGATGGCCCGGTGTGGGGTCGGCTTATCCTCCCTTTCGCTCGCTTCTCGTTCCTCCTCCCTCCTTTTTCTCTTAAATTAATGGGCATCTCACCTAGCCCCTAATCATAGCCCCCCCGCCCCCGCCCCCCTCTCCTCCCCCTGCCCCTCCTTCCTGTTCTCATTTCAATTTTGCAGAAGGTGCAGGGGGGAGGGAGGATGGGAGGGATCGATCATTTATCTTGTAATGGCTGGATAATAGATCCATCACGGTAAAACAGCTGCACAAACTCCTATGTTGTCTCTGTCATCAGACCTTCCCATTTTCTCTTTAAACCCCCCCCCCACACACACACACACACACACACACACAACCGCCCTCCCTCCCTGTGTGTCACAGCCATTTAACCAAACAGGTACATCTGTAAAGGTAAATGTCAGGAGCAGCCTGAACAATAAACAAATGTTTCCTTCTTCTAGCAGCACAGTGACATCTGCTTAACAGTCTTTAGTCTAATGATTGATGTACAATTGGGTGATTAACTTCACATACAGAAAACTGTAACAAACCTACAGCATGCTGCTTTTATAGTGAAATCTTAAAAAATAAGTAACAATAGAGCTTTGAAACAGGATGTAGCAACATTACTAGAGGTGGAAATCGTAAGAAACCTCATGATAAGATATGACACGATAGGTCACAAAATGATACGACTCACATGGCACGATAACTATAAAATCATGATACGGCGATTCTCAGATGATAAATAAACCACAAGACAATCGTATAACCATACATCACTGTTGAGGAAAATTATTAAGACTTGACTCCATACAAGAAAACTCAGTTGACTCAGATGGCTTACGTTGAGAATACTCATGAGGAGACATGATTCAACATCACACTTCTGTACTCGTGTCTTGCTCAATCACATCAGCGGAACGTTTCAAAAGGCATCACATATATCCCAAAAGACATTACTACTATCAGGGCCGTGTCACATTGACCCACCTAGACTAATCTGTGACGTCTATAACACTGGAGCAGACAACAAGTCTACCAAACATCTTTGCAGATATCAGGAAAAACAGTTGACACTCTCTAAGCTGTCCTTGGTGTTCAAATCATAGCTGAACTCTGTCAGGTCTGACTGACATTAGAGAACAGTGAATAAACCTAATGACGTCTGTGCATTATAATCTAAATAACTACAGATATTCCACCACAATCACGATATCTGATTAACTGAAGAATATTAAACACTGACTAAGTAACACAGCTTAGAGGCACTTTATGCAAATATAATGCAACTATTTTTTTTTACCTATGGTCAGTGTCAAACTATACTCTCCAACCAACTTTCTATTTAAAAAAAAGTCCTTTCACATGTTTTTATTTATTTTTCCATTCAAGCATTAAACTGTCAGCTGGAGTTTTTGTTTGTATTTCATTTTGTTAACTGTCTTTAAACCATACAGATACAGCTGCAAGAGAGAGGAAGGAAAATAAAATAGTGAATAAGAAAAAGAAATGTGAGTTAAAAAATATGCATAAACCCAAAGCTAAAATAAAACTCAGGGTTGTTAATTTGTCAGACTTGTAAACAGACTTTTGCAGCACTCCTCACGACAAGAACGTTGCTGTTTATGTACAAAGTGTTTGAGTCCTCCTTTACATCCCCCCCACATGTTCTCACTCGGTGACACCAGGAGCCTCTGCATGCTCTAACACAACTCTAGGACAACCATACATCTCTTCACTCTCTGCCAAGCGGAGAAGGTAATAAAACAGCAACCCGACCGACCTTTGTCGCGGGACTTCTAAATGCTACATGCTGCCGTCCTAGCACCATAAAAATGCATGGCTTGTTAGCTGTTAAGTGTCCACTGTGTTTGGGCTTTCCACCATTCATCAGCGGCTGATAGTGCTTGTGTGTGTGTGTGTGTGTGTGTCTGTGTGATGATAGTGCCCTCTCTCTCCGTCCCCAGATTCACAATGTGAGCTCCAACAGGGTAGAAGTCATCTGTCTTCGTTAGCGTCTGGGGCTAAATATGCTATGCATCTGGTACTGGGCTCTCCATCCCCCCCGTTGGCCTGAGCTGCTTTGTTTTGTTTGTATAACATAAAGGTAGACGCTATGAATACATAATGACAACAAACTATGCACATACAAATACAACGCACTCTGCATTCTGTGGCCAACGTCTAAATATTTGAAATTGGCATTTAAGCCCCCTTGGTATTCACTGTGACCTCTTCAAATTAATGTGCTGCCTACTGACTTCTAATGAACTGTCTGCATTGTGTCTGTGACGCCTCTAAACACAGAGTTTGAGAGTCCGACTCATTTATGGTCCATTTCGAGGAATAAGAAGAAAGAAAAAAAGAGAAGAAGTTGGCCTTTGAGAAAATTAAGCTGACACTAGCATCAGTGCGAAAATTCCTTCCAAATGGACACTTAACAAGGAGCATCTGAAGATGTGCGGGTTTAAGTGGGTGTTAACAAACCGTGGCATTGCCGAATGAGCTGTGTGATGGAGGGCTGAGGGGGAGAAGCGCTTGACTGGGGCGCCCTCCAGTGGTCTGGATGTTCCTGCGTGTATCATGTGAATTGCTGTACTGATCAGGGTTTACTCACTGTGCTTTTGTCTTTCAATAGTTTCTCTATCACTTCGATCAGCTGCTCTTTCTGGTCTGGATCCAGGCTGAGGTCAACAAAGAGAGATAGAGAGAGACATGTAGTTATTTACATGACATGAACAATTAGACTTACAAGTTTAATTATGTCTCCTCTGTGTGCTCAGAATGCAGAGGTGCCTTTGAGCTTACAGTGACTCAGGTCAGACATGTTCCCTCTGATACTGTACCCCATATCATCTTTGTGTATTTGCATTTGGTGTCTCATAAAGACTCAAAAGTTATGTTTGTGCTTCTTACAAACAGACAGAAAACAAAGGAGGAGAGACACTGTCTTAATTGCACGGACAGATTGGCAACGTTTTGGGACCGAAATGTTGTAAAATAGCAATTTAGGCCGCTGAAGTACGGGTCTCCCTCCGCTGGCCTGCACTCACACTGCTCCAGGACTAACCGGGCCTGAGCACGGTTACCTCTTGTACATAACGTTGCAATAAAACACATGCATGGCTTTACGTGATCATGAAGCGTGTTTAGTTTACAACACAGGCGGACTCAAAAAAGTGGTTAAGTCAGCAAATCAGAGAACATGACTGCTACTTTTCTGACTTTGTGGTTAAATTCCGAGTCATTTGAGTCAGATACAGCGAGAACACTACCGGATTTCTCCATAATGAAGGCTGTCCACGTTATGTACCCGTGGCTTGTGCTCGTGCATGAACTGTACGCTGCTGAAGCACACCTCTTCCAACCGTGCCAGGGCCAAGGAAGTGTACAGTGCCGGGGAAATCACACTAGTCAAAAGGAACTGGACTTTGAGGGTGAAGTGTGCTTGGGCACGGTACAGATTGCCTAATGTGAGTGCACCATTAGCCAGTGTACAGGAGTTTGATGGAAATTGTTGGACATTAAAAATAAGACATTTCTTAATTTGGGGTTACCTAGGCCTTCTTTTTTTCTCTGCAGTATCAAAACAGGTACCGATATTTTTGTACTTTACTTACTCACATTTAATCGTGGCATTGTGACAACCCTACTCTATAGCGAGATAAATATTCAGACTTGTGACTCATCATACTGTACTTATGTCACCACTAACAGGTATAGTCTTAAATGGTCTTATTTATGGGCACATAAGATTGGGAGGCTGTCTGCAGAAAGAAGTGTGAAAGCCAGTTAATCAGTCAACCAATAAATCAGTAGATTGGCATAAAATAAACCATAAAGTAAGGAGTCTTAAACCATTGATAGTTTAAGTCATTTTCAAGCTAAATGTCCTACCCCTTGATGTTTAAAAGCCTGTAATGAAAAGAAGATTTCTGAATGTCATTACTTATAGAAGAACTAAATGTTTGGGAGTCTTGGATTGTTGGTTGTATAGAAAATATGAATTGAAATCACCATAAAGAACTTTTTGAAAATGATTCATCGTTTTCTATCATTTCAACCGAATGTATTAATAAAATAATTGCTGGCTTGTATGTATTATATAGAGCTCTAAAATAAATTGCACCCTCAAATGAAATGGAACAAAATAATCTCAGTGCACTGTATCATAAAAAAGTAGGATATCTGACCTCGTCTTGCAAAGAATTATCACCGGATATCAGCCATGAAATGAAATGTTCAACTGATATATTCAAGTCGAATTTTGCTCATATATTCATAACATGCCAATCTTAGAAAACCTCAACTGATAAGAGAACTTTAAAACCCCCTTTATATAAACACTAGCCAACATTGACTGATCACTTCACTGCTAAGAAATGAGGTGGAGAAAAAAAGCTTATAAGCTAACAAGGGCAGCGATTAGCTTCTGACCAGGTGATATCAGTGTTGCAGCTCTGTCAATTTGCCTAAACCATCAAGAACATTTCACTTTAAAGAACAGAAACGTACCTGTAGAGCTTCTGGATAGCATGGGCGGAGGTCTTCCTGACATACGGGGACAGGTCAGCCGCTGACTCCTTGATGGCCAGCATCATGATGGGGACGATTATAGAGACCCGGATGCTGGACAAAACCCTCAGTGCGCTGGCTCTGATGAACTGGTTTGGGTCCTGTGGTAGAAACACAGAAAAAAAAAACATTTGTAGAGTGATGTTTTCCACTAATGGGTCTAATTTCAGCCAAAATTCCTAATTAATATCTACCTTCTGGTGTACAAAAAAAATGGAAGTTATCTTACAGCTGGATATCAGAAAATGTGTGGATACCAAAATAACTGTGATCATGTGATCGTAATTGGAAGCATAAGAACATCAAGGCTCCTCACAGCACCGACCTTAATGTCCTGTACTTTATGGTAAAGCACATGGTTAGGATCACAGCATAATGGTATATTTATATGTGAGTTAAAAAGAAGAGAAATAAATTAGGGTAAATGTTACCTTGAGGGCCCGCTGGAAGGTGCTGATGGAAAGCAAAGCCAGGTCCTGCTGCTCCTCTGCGTACCTCACCAGGTACACATACACCAGCTTCTTAAGCTGCAAAGGACAATTACAGTCAAACAGCAATCAATCCAAACAGCTGGGGGAGAAAATTAAAGCAGCACATGGGGAAAACAATCTGTGGAACCAGCTGTGTTCTCAAACTTTCAGTGCCAGGACGTGCTGCATGTTTCTACCTCTATTTGAAGAAAAAAAACAGAATTGAATGAAACAACGGGGAGAGTCTCCTCTTAACCAAACTTTTCTGCAGGACTTGTAAGTTTATTATTTCAAGGGGTGGGAGAGAAGTCGGTAAAGAACGTTTAACAGATATCACCAGATGCAGACACGATGCTGTGTTGTTTCAGGCAGAGAAGGATTTTTTGTTTCTTTTTAGAAATTGCCATTGAATTCCCCCCCCCTTGTCTTGTGTTTTGGCTTCTACATGTCGTCTTTTCTCACAGGAAGGCCTGACATAACATTTGCGCTGCGTTCTGCCCCATGTAGCCAGAGGCCAAAGGTTAAACCTCCGGCTGATTCACTACAGCTTCTCAGATCCAAGAATTACCCTCGCTGATTTCTTCCTTTGAGGCTGCAGATTTACGAGTAATGGAACCAGAATAAAACTGGTTATAAGAAATGATGACGGACTTCATGAACCATTTCTAAATAAATCTAAGAGCCGGTTTAAGGTCGAGGTCAGGGGTAATAAAACATTTTAGGTACAATCCCGAGAGCTTAATTAGTAATCAGCACCGGGCCTTCTAATGCAGTGAGTATCGACCTGCAGCAGTGCTCCACAGTTCTCAATCATCGTTCTGGTCATTACTGCTGGAATTAATGGCATTACTCACTATAAAAAGAGACACCACCCATCTGGCCCTTAAAGGGACATTCCGCTGGTATAGACCTGGTCCCTTGTTCCAACATATTTTGGGTTTTGAATTATTTCTAGCAAATTTTGTTGCATCTGATAGCAGCAGCGACAAAACCGGCTTTAACGGTTTAAACATAATCCCTGCAGACAAATTAACCCCATCTCCCCAACAGGCTCTGATTATTATTTAAAGGGGACATATTATGAAATATCCACTTTTACAGTGTTTTTAAACATATATTTGGATAACCTGAGAGTCTACTGACCCACAAAATGTGAAATAAATCCATCCAGTCCTTTGTTTGTGGTCTGCATAAGTCTTACAACACAGAGAAAAATGCTTTTTTTCAAATTTGCTCTCCTTGTGATGTCATAGTGGGATTCTGGTAAAAAAAAAAAATCCCCTCCCCTCCCCTGGTAGGTATCTCCACCCATGGACTCAGACCCCCAGCCTAGAACAAAACTTTTGCGCATGTCGGCCATTTTTAATCTCGCTACAGAGGAGTGATGTCTACCGGGAAATCTCAGGGGGGCTCATTGCATTTAAAGAGACACACACACCAAAACGGAGCGTTCTGAGAGAGCTTGTTCATACAGGGTCACAAACCTCCTCTGGTGCTTGATTCATGTTATATTTTGACCAAAGCACAGCACAGATGTTTCATTTAGACCACAGGGGGACTGTTTGGAAAAGTAGAAAAGGGGATAATACGTCCTCTTTAAACGGACTGACAACATTAGACAAGGGCTCTCTGAAGAGATAGGCCTTCTCTGTTTGTGCGACTCTTTGCAGAGTCACCAGACTCTATTGGTGGAAACAGTGATTTTCCACTTGCAGAACACAAGTTTCTTATCTGCAGCAGCTGTTGGTTGGGTTGTAGGTGTTATTGTGTCTTCGGTGTCCAAGGACGGATCCAATAAATATTTTGGTAACACACAATAACAAGAACAAACTAACCAATCAGAGTAAGAGTAGAAAGGTATCATCCCTGTTGTGCAAGGTCAAATTATTGTATCTGTGAGTGTAGTATGGTGGTTTTGAAGAGAGCAAATAAACAACAGCTGCTCTGGTTTAAAAAAAAAACATAATGCAGGATCTGTTCAATGTCCATGAAGCACAAAGCGTATTTATTTTGACCCGGTTACTATTTGATAAAAAGCAACTTTTTTCAGACTAAATTAAAACCTTTTGATGATTTCCTCTCATGTCATTTCAATATACACTCATAGAAGTCTATAGAAGGCAAAACACACACTTTTATGTGATAAATTAAAGTGAAGGAGCAGAAGTGATCCAAGAAAATTAAAGTTTGTCAACATTAAATCATGCAGCCTTTTCAATAACATGCATGTGCTTGTGTTGTTTCCTCATCAGAGCGGATCAAAGCGGCCATTTTTAGAGCAACATGCTGCCAAGTGAGGCAAATGTTGGAGAGCGAGGAACAGAAACCAAGAGAGAGAGGGGGGAAACTTGCGCTACCTTAGCAGCTGGTGTATCTGAGGCACGGAGAGAGGAGACGTGACTGTGGGCTTTCTCCTGCCAATTACCTCCACCCACCTGCTCCACTACCCTGCCATGAGCTGCTTCTGCTGCATGCCTTACACACAGCGACCAGCTACAGGACCCCCCGCTCACACGCCGCCCCCTCACCACTACCTGATTATTCTGCTGCTGCTAATCAATATTCACAGGCTCAGGGTATGGGAACCCCTCTCGAGCTGTTGCTTAGTGTTAGGTCAGTCACTGGAATAGTCCGAGAACACATCTTTCATTGCTCACACGTCACATGATTTAACAATTAAAGATTTAAACCGGCCTCGACTGCACGTTTTAACTTTTGCTGCTGCATCAATTTCTCTATGTTGTTTTTGTACTGTACAGGACGCCGGTAGCGTGGTGGTTAGTGCGCGTATACGTTGCATACGTTTTACATTTAAAACCAAGAGGCTTTGTCCACTACTTCCTACCATGGTGTTTGGTTTGAAAGCCCAAAAAGAATTTAAAAGCTCGATTTAAAAACCTCACTCAGAGCTGAACAGGCTCAAATCAATAGAAGGTGTCACCTGTTGCAGAAAGATAGTTTAACAGTTTAATACACTGATTAAAAGAAAAATCTAATCAGATGACTGAGTGACTTTCTGTCTGTGTTACACCCCCCCCCCTCTCTTTTTGTACTTTACTGTTAAAGTCTCAAAAAGGCTGAAATAGTACAAGAAGAATTTGACCCAAAAAAACAACAACAGAGGACTTTAATTTTTCAATCCCAGAATCTTAATTGTGTTTTTAATCCTCCACAAAATGTGTAATGCACCTAAAGGTTGAGTGTAAAAATCTAAGATTAGAAACTTCAACATGTGTGTATGTGTTTCAAAATTAAATTAAACGTGAATACGCTTAAGATCGTGCTGAAAGTTAAAAGTGGTTGTTTGTTTTGTTTGTATACAGTAAATATTTCAATGTACAAAATATAGATGTGCTGACCGACCTGAATAATCTTTATTCTTTGTTTTTTTGCGTCATTCTCTGTTAAGTTTGTCTGTTGTAAAAAACTTAATTGAGCATGAAAGTAATAACTTAATTTAGCAAATGCTTTTAAGTGAAGATGGCTTCAATCAGCCTTCTGGTTTTTTCCCGTTTGAGGAAGTTTCCTCCGTAATGTCACGCAGAGTAATCACATGCTGTGTCTCGCAAATTTAATGAGTCATAAAAACCAACCCTACAGATGATAAATGTATTAAAGGGCTGTTGTTTTTTTAACTGCAATAAACTCCTGAAAAATGTCATACCTCAATGTTCTTACTCGCAACGTTCTTCACGACAGCAGGAAACAGCTCGGAGGCGTTTTTCCCTTTGGCAATCAGCTGAAAACACAAAAAGAATAATCAGACATTTTTATCTCTAATGTTAAATCTAACAGCTGAGAGAACACACATCAACCCTGTTAGTCATTTTAAAAAGAATATATGAGAATACCCATGATGCACTCACCCCTACGACCCTTTTCATGGCCTCCAGTTTGAGCGACTCCTTGTTGCTCTCCAACATCTCCTTAAGGTCTTCATTCCTGACGACAGAAAAAACAATTAGTTAAATCATACGCTTAACTACGGAAGCCCAAAGAGGACACGCAGCCATTTATTTTACTTCATTTTCTATGATAAAATATACAGTCTCAATGTATTTATCTCATGATTTCAGGATAACAACGCTGGTTTGATGTGATAAAAAGTTCATTTCAGTGGTTTTCCCCAAGTTGTGGAGAGACCAACTCGTTATCAGTCTAAAACTAAAGTTGTTATCTTGTGGTAACGCTGTTAAAAAGGATCAGAGATCTTGAGAAAACAAGCAGAAATTACTTGTTATCATGGGAAATTGGAGTTACACAAAATGTATGAATGCATGTCCTCTTGGGGGTTCTGTAACTTACACTGTTACATACACTGTTTATAATATGGTGAACAACAGAGGAGGCCCAGTGAGCACCGCTGGCATGTCGCGACTAATCAGCTTCAAGAGTTAAAGCTTGACCAAAGGTAGTGTGAAAGCTGCATGTATGTAACATCTGTGTCCGCTTCACTGATTCCAGGGAACACATGAAGGGTCACATAGACCCCTGAAGACCAAACTGATCCGTACAATGTTGGGCCTATAGGAGCCTCCATTAATCTGACAATCAACAGCAACACAACAGTAAGAATGTCAGCTTTACTAAGTCTGCTAAATTTGCACTCACATGGTCTAACAATGCTCATTCCTCGGCTAATACTGTGACACACTGTCATTGAGCCACTGAACGAGTTGTTTGTCCCACACACACAAAGTAGGGTTGTCAACAATATCTGAATTTCAAACCTCGATATATGATGCAAGTACAAATCAGCAGTGACACCTGTTCCGATACCATGGCAACAAAAACAGAAGTCCTAGGCGGGACTGTCTAAACTGCACAGATACTGTGCAACGTTTTGGTGTCAATAGCCGATGTATTTGTGAAATCAAAGTTAAGGCTCCGCTGCTTCAGGCGAGGACGCTAGGGATCCCGTCCAAAGCGCTCAACTCGCCGCCTGATGGGCGAATACCATCTCTTGACTTTGCCTCTAACACCATCTTCACATGCAAATAATTTGATTCATGACCAAATATTTGAAAAGCTCATGACATGCCTATCAGCCTCAACTGTACCTAGTATATTTTGGGCTAATTAGCGAGCGTAACCATGCTAAGATGCTAAACTTGGATGGTAAAACTGTAAACACTGGTCTTTAACATCGTCACTGTGAGACGTTTAGTAACTTAAATGATGAAGTGGCTTAAAAACACCGCTGTGCAATTTAAATCAGGTCTATTTAATAACTCGTTAGAGTAACTCAAATGTCTTAATTCAAAGTTTGAAGAGTAGTTTCATTCAAATTCTATGAATCATTGTGAGGTTTACGTTAGAAGGCTGGACCATACATTTATATTTAAATAATAAATGTGTTGTTTTAAATGACTTTAGGGCAGACTTTTTAAGAAGATGCAATGGGCTACAAGGATTTAATTACAGGATGTTGCAAACTTCCAGCTGAGCAACAACGATAACAAACTTGTGTCAAAGGTTAAATAATATCATTGACTGTAAGTCCCCATCAGAGTGCTGTGGTTACTCTTACTACAGAACAGTACCCGCTTTTGTGTATCTCCTTGGGGCTGTGTTTGTTTTGTGTGAGGGCCTGTTCCTCCTGACTGAGTCCGGTCCTCAGACTGAGCTGTAAGCTCTCAGCAGACACCAGCGCCGTCCTCATGGCTCCCACGGCGTCCGAGCGCAGAGAAGACAAACCAGCATCCATACCGCCCGTCCTCCACAGCTGTTCAGTAAAGCATTCCTTCTGTGAAGCGTCCAAACTGACTGGATTTAAAGTAACTCCGGAGTGGAGCAGAGTCGTGGTAATCACTTTCCTTCAGGCTGTGTGTCTCTCGGCTTTATTTACAGTTGTCTTCTCCTTCTCACTCTTGTTCATAACTGTCAGATCTGGAGAGAGTGGGAAAAAACGGCACACGCTCCGCCGGCTTCGTTCCTGTCATTCACTTCTCCCTTCTTCTTCTCTTGGGCAAAAAAAAAAAAGTCACAAGATGCCCTGTCAGCTATTAAACAACAAGTCATGCTTGAGGGTAGAGCCTGCTCAGATGAGACTTTTTTTTCTTCTGCCGTCGACCACGTTCCTTGAGTAACTTCCTGTAGGTCAGCTCTCGTCTCACTGATGTAGATTTAGTTTTCAATCTCACCTGCTGTCTCTCTGTGTATGTGACTCTGTGTCTGTGAGACTGTGGTCACTTCCCTTTAGGGTGAAACAAAAAAAAAAAAAAAAAAGGAGGGCCTTATCTACACTGGAGGGTAAACACTGCAACACTTTTCATCACCTCCACTGTGACTGCACAATAATCCACTCAAGCTGAGAGAGAATACGCTGCCAAGTTTGGCCAGCACAGGACAGGCCCACATGTAAGATAACAGCGGCAAAATGAATGCCAGGAAATACCCGTTGAGATGTGAATGTTAGAAAAAGGTTTCTGGGAGGGCGCACGTTTTTTCTTTCTCCTCTTTTGTTTGAGAGAAAATTACCTTAGTCCCTAAAAGTCTCAGACAATGACTTACTACACATGTCTACAATAACACCGTCGTTTAGTTCAGTCAGACTCACTGATTGTTTTTGTCTCATGTTTTTCAAACCCAGCGGTCCGTCAGCGCCACGGTTTTGCGCTGTCGGACGGCGCTGACGGAGAGTATGTAGATATTGGGGGTCACTCCCAATTGAACTCTTTGGGAGGATTGGGATTAACTCCCAATTTCCACATTCTCTGTGCACGCCGCAGTCCGTCAGCGTCGAGCATTCGCTTCCTTTTTACTACAAATACCAGAACACCAGAATTCTAAACTTTATCAATACCTGTTTCATTACCATGGAAACAAAGCACAGGGCACCCCGAATTTGTGAACTTTCCTTGTTTATAACTTCCGACCTGCACACAATGACGGTACAGGAAAAGTCTCTGATCACTACCAAGGCAACTTTAAAATAAAAATTTGATAATGTATAAAAATGTTTGATAATTTGAGAGAAATAAAGCTAAATTCTGTTTTAGCCTCTTAACTCTGCATGGGTTTTGGGGAAAGAAAAGACGGACATTTTTCACTGGTCATGGTTGTTTATAGGCTGAAAGAATTAAAGACACATTAAGAAAACAGCAGACTGAGAAATTAATTAAATGACACGATTTAAAAGATCATAATTTCAGCTACATAAATGAGCATATTTTCCTTTAGTCACTGGTTGAAAATGATTGCTTTATAGATGCAGGATGAAAAAGTTGTGTCTTAACAAATAGACCAACATGAAAAAAGGCTGACTGCCTTCAGAAAACAATGTTCAGGATCAAAATCCTAACTTTACTGCAGTTCAAATCCCACAACAAATCCATACAAACTAAATTACTCAGCCACTGTGAAAAGCCTCCTCAGTCACAGATAACAAATTAGTCACATGTCTCCATGCCTGCATGGCACAGAGCTTCCAGTCAGCGAGGAGAAGTGTGTTAGAGTCTAAGAAAATGCAGGAATGTTGCGGAGCAATTTCAGATAACAAAACTACAACTTGATTTATCAGAGACGGCTCTCCATTCGCCCTCAAACAAGCTGGGCAAACTTTAATTTGACAAATATGCAACACACATGCATGCGAAAGTGTGTGTGCAACAATCACGTGAAATACTTGTGCAAGTCAGGATGCACAGATGTAGGCATTGTGGATTGTGTCATTACAAACACACAGAAGCATCATTCACACTTCTTTTTTTCTCTCTCTGGACTCCCAGACTTGGTGTAGAGGTAGGCAGACATATGACCTCGCCTTGCCTGACAGGGTAGATGGTCATGTGAGGCGGATTAGAGGGTCCTTTGAGTATACAAAGCAACATTTAGTGCAGAGAATGTAAAACTAAAATGCTTAATTAAACACAGAGAGGAGATACACAGTGACCTCTGATATCTGGAAATCTTGAAACACATAAATCTGATTGAATCATTACCAGATCTACACATGGAGCTGGGGTCGTGTGTGTGTGGCTTATCACCAAATCAGAGAATGAAACCAGAGTGACATAAACTGTATAAATAGATTTTGCAAGCCTATATAGACTTGGGATTTGCTGCCCTCTAGTGGTAAGTCTGTAAGATGAGGCTAAAAAACAGAACCAGAACATGCTGACAATCTAGTTTCAGTTTGTTGAAAGGTTGACTACATGTTGTTTTGACAAGCTCATGGGACTAATTAATTAAGAGGTTATAGACGTTTCCATGGCGATATGAGAAACTAACTGAGAGTATTATTATAGGTGCTACACCATTAATGGCAATGTCAGTGTTATTACAATATGAGTATCCTGCATTCAAAAGTGAAGCAAAAGTCTGGATTTATAGCAAAAATATGATTATATAATATACTTGTAACCCTCCTGAGGAAGAGAATATGTTTACCGCGATGTATCCAAGTATATTTAACATGACGTTTTTATCACAGCAGCACATCCAGCAACAGAAAGACAGCTTTCAGTAGCAGTTCCTGCTTCTTTACGCAGCGGTCTTTGACGTAATATCTGTTGTTTCCAACGATAGACATGTCTTGTCTGTCATGGAAGCCGCCACGAAAGACACACACTGTTACAACTACACGTATCAATGCTAATGTAACAAACTCAGTAGTTACTGCAACATAGAACTATGTAATCACACTTTGTATATTTTCTCATATTGTGAAGGACACGTGTTAGGTCCAAATGAGTCTCTTGTCGTTATAGATTCTTCTAGCTCAAACTCTGAAAAGAGCATCTAAATCCAGCTCACTTTTCCCAATTTATTTAAAAAACAAGAATGATAGTAACAACAACAACAACAGGTGGGTTTTTTTGCAGGCAAATTCAGGCAGGCTACACTTAACAGGTCAGGTGTATACAGTATGCAGTTAATCAAAGCTATGTGCTTTTCTTCATGAAGTATCAGAACACAAACCTCTCCTTTCAAATAAACACACAAACCATTAGAAAAAGATCACTGACATGAACATTTTTGAGATGGACTAGATTTTTTAGAGGTTACTAAGGACGCCTAAGGAATCTAAAGAATTAATCTGTATAATGAGGTATCAGTAAAGTTAACCAGGTGCTGATACAACTGTCATACACAAACAAACCTTCAGACATTACAAGATACTGAACACAAGTTAACCAGAAACCAGCATGTGCCTCCACTGTGATATCACTGTTGAGGTCTCATAGCACTTCAGAGTCGTTGACAGCACTCAGGTCGATTTGAGTAAAGTTAAAGACCGCTTTAATGACAAGGTGTAGTTCTCTCGTATTTTCTGTTTCTCATTTGAATACAACAGTATGATAAGACCAGTTCAGTCCAATCCACCTGCAGGCTGGTCTCCATATTATCATCTCAACATGCCATGAAAACACAGACTCATTTTATGAGGCTTTAATCCATGTAAAAGTCATGCAGGTTAGTTTTAGTATTTTGGGGACAATACGTTGTTGTCAATTTGTAGATTAACAGAATTGTAACCTTTGTAAATAATCAATGAGATGAGATGAGCAGACTTCACCTGGCCTGAAGCCTTTTAATCCTTCTTAAATCCTCTAAAATAGAGACACTTTCTGCCTTCTCTTGGTTTAGGCATGTGCAGGGCTTATATACTGAAGCCTAAGTGTTATGTCAAAGATGTTTGCAGAGGGACAATCTGGAGGATTTATCTGTTGTTCTTAGGTTAAAATATGGGCTTAACCAGTGTGGTTAAACACTCCACTCTGAAGAGTGCACTCATTGATTCACATTGTAAAAGGTTTTTTTATGATGGTGTCATGCATACAACTATGACTGGCCTATTGTGCCCTTTATAACAATGTAAAACAGGAGAACTATATTAAAGGGCTTGTCTTTTTTTTCCTGGCTTTTGTGACATAGTAAGAAAATGTAGACAGTTAAATACAGACAAAATGAAGTTTTTGATCATCTGCATATATTTAAAATCTTTACCTGTTTTGGTTCATTTCTTGATAAATGTTTGTGTAAAATCCCAGTAGTTTTTATTGTTGAGTATCTTTATACAGGCTTCTACTTTACGAAAACCACCTGACACCTGTCAGCATCAATGAATATCTGTAAACACTCTGTCTGTGATTGTTCTCGGGTCATAATTATTTGAATAGCTTTGCAAAATACAGCTCTTTAGATTCAGAATACACAAGTTACAACACAAACTTTGTCCTGTCCTTGACTTTAACCAGTTCACTTCATTTGGCTGTCTACTCACTGTTATACTGAATAGTTTCTCCTGATATGTCTACACTCATGCACTTTAACTTATGTCAGTACTGTCCATTTACAACTCTGTTTTTTGCACATTTACATTTAATCTTTTCATATTTAAGACTAGTAATGTTTAGTTAAATCCTGGTTGTATATATTCCCATTCTTAGTTTTGATATTTTTAGTGCTTATTTACTTTGTATTTAATATTATATTGTGTTTTTTGCTCATATTGTGTGCCACAATTTCCCAGTTTGGGATCAATAAAGTAATTCTATTCTATTGTTGACTAAACCTGCTCTCACTAGTTAAAAGTGGATTTGCATCAACAGGAAGACATTAAGAGCAAAGCAAAAGGTGTCAATAAGCCATTAAGAAGCCTATAATTTAATTGAATTATTGTTTTATTGTTGTGGTTTCGACAGGTATCAACTAGGGCTGCACAATAAATCACAATGTACAACTATATGTATGTCAATACTGTCCATTTACAACTCTGCTTTTGCACATTTACATTTAATCTTTCATATTTAAGACGAGTAATGCTAAGTTAAATCCTGGTTGTATATATTCCCATTCTTAGTTTTGATATTTTTAGTGCTTATTTACTTTGTATTTAATATTATATTGTGTTTAAATTTGCTAACATTGTGTTTTTTACTCATATTGTGTGTTTGGATAACCTGCTGCTGTAACTCCACAATTTCCCAGTTTGGGATCAATAAAGTAATTCTATTCTATTCTATTGTTGACTAAACCTGCTCTCACTTGTTAAAAGTGGATTTACATCAACAGAAACAAAGCAAAAGGTGTCAATAAGCCATTAAAAAGTTTATAATTTAATTTAATTATTGTTTTATTTGCTGTGGTATCGACAGGTATCAACTAGGGCTGCACAATTAATCACAATGTACACGTTATTGCAATAATAGCATTTGAAATAAACATCTGAAATGGTCACTTGTGGTTCTGGACAGCCACAAAAGCCACAAAAAGCCACAAAAAGCCACAGAAAGCCACAGAAAGCCACCCTAAAGGAAACAATCTAACAGCCAGTCGCCATCACTGACTAGCTTGTTGATGTTGCAGAAACCTGTTGCTCTCTTATCAAGTCAGCCAAACTGGAAGTTAGCAGCTGCAAAGTTCACCACAGCTGAGTCAACTTTAACAATTATGAAAACATCACTGACGACAGGGGGAATGTATGTTAAGCTATCTTACTTTTTAAAGTCAGCGCTGAACAGTCCAAAGGCAGCTCCGGAGTTGGAGGAGGTCGGGGTGTTCTCCTGACCCGCTTCGACGCCAGCCTCCGCTCCTCCTTGGTCGTTGTACAAGGCGGCTGTCGACATGCTTTACTCCAAATAAGTGTAATAACCTTCCGAGTAATGTCCTCCTCTTATAAACTGCTCATTAAGTTAAGCCTTGTAATTGTAGCGTAGCAGAAACAAACTTCTCCCGAGATTTCACTCAACTTTTTTTTTTTTCTCCACGCAGTAGCGGAAGTGTGAGCTGGACAAGTTGGTGTCACATGACAGGGCTTCAGCAGCAGACGGGACATAGATCCACAACTTCTAGACAATGCTCCTGTAACCGTACCCTATGCTATGAACTGAGCCAATTCACTTCCTACTAACACTTCTAGATCTATGTTGAGAACGCCCCCCCCCCGACCCGTTGCGTTGTCATGGTGACAACGGTACAGTAGATTCTTCGGAGCTCTTCGCAGGGAGCAAAGATGGTGAAGAAAAGTGATGCACTCGTCAACCATTTTTTTTGTAGCCGAAATAACGAAAAACTTCCTATATGATAAAAAAATATATATATAATCAATCTAGATTTTAGATTTAGTTTAATGTTTTTTTGTGGTAAACAGAAAATTATATACATTACATTATTATTATTATTATTATTATTATTATTATTAGTAGTATTATTATTATTATTATTATTAATTATTACATTTATAGAAAACAAACCAGAAAGTATGCGAAACAGCCTTATCAAGCTAAATTAAGGTCAACACAATCTTTTTTATATACAAGTTAATATAAAAAAAAAACGTCTAAGCTTGTCTTATCAGCTATATAATTATAAATATTGGCTTTATATGTAAGACAAAAAGAGGCAGCATTTGGACATAGGCTAGAACTAATAACTAAAAATAAGGGTATTTCAGTAAAGATGAAAATCATCATTCAGAAAGATTAAGACCAGTTTTAATTCTCCATTAAAACACATAGGCAGGGGCGATTTTAAGATCAAACCTTTAGGGGGGCTCAGCTCCTTAAGAGGTTGTTACATAGACCTCCAACCTTCACTCAACAAGAAGATTATTGTCTTTTTCAGGTATGATATATAGAATGAGTAGAATGTCTTATTGGACTGAAAATAGTATTGGTTACTACTGCACTTTATTAAAATGAGAAATAGAAAAATAACATAAGATATTTACAAAACACCTGTCAGATATAAAAAATCTGTTGGGGCACGTGCCCATGAGAAGAAATTAAGGGTTGCATCAGCACATGTAAAAAGGGTGTAAAATCCCCTAATGCCTAGGTTAATTTATTCTAAATTTGGAGACTGGTCGTCATTTTTTTAAATACTATTTTGATGGGGTGCAGTGGTTACTGTGCGCGCCCCATGTATGGAGGCTGTAGTCTCAAGCGGGCGGCCCGGGTTTACATCCCACCTGTGGCTTCTTTACCGCATGTCATTCCCCACTCTCTCTCCCTGATATCCGACTCTATCCACTGTCCTATCTCTCAATTAAAGGCATAAAAAACCCAAAAATAAATCTTTAAAAAAAAATTATATTTGATGCAACCACTTGTATATCCATAATCAAAATCAAAATTTTAAAAAATAATAATTATTATTATTAATCTATTATTACTTTAATTAATTAATAATTATTATATTTATAATAATAATTATAGTTAATAATTAATTAATAATGTATTCATTTATTATTTTATTATTATTATTATTTATTAATTACAAGATTAGGTCTTCAAAAGGGATAAACACAATTCATGAAGTTTCATAAATAATTGAACTGGAGAAACTTTCCTTTTCGCCTCTTGGAAGTGACATGTCTTTACTTCCGCTGTCGTCCCTTCGTATCCGGTTGTTTGATCCTTGAGCAGCTGCTGGTGACCAATCTCCACCTCGATAGAATCTCTGGACTCAGTCAACACTTTGACTTCACCTCCGACGGCAGTGACATCTCTGTTCTTCACTTTAGTGTAGTTATCTTTAACATCACCTGTCATTGTTAGTTTTTGAGAGGCACGTTTAGCGAAAGGGAAAGGCATCCGCTTGTGGAGAATGTCAGGAATCGACAGCAACCCCTTCGCGGACCCGGAGTTCAGCAACCCATTTCAGGTAACGTTAGCTCGCTGCGTTAGCCACGTTAGCATTAGCTTCTGGCTCATTTCTCAGTTATAACTCAGAGATTGGTTCTTCTCTTTCCTGTAGCTTTTGTTTTTTTTTCGAAAGCTGCTTAAAGTTTAGGGTAGCTGCTGGTGAGTCATGTTAACTCACTCTTTGTGTCACTTATTGTTGGTTCACTTATCTCACTGGTGTGACATAACATTTAAAGGTTACCTGGTAGCATATTTTGTGCTAACTTTCCTAGCATTACAGGTGTTATCTATTGGTTTATACAGCAGCTGGTTGCCTGTTTGTTGTTTTATTTAAACTCTATGGCTTCTTATGATATCCCATTTGCACCTAGCAGCCTGACTTCCACCTCTCTGACCCACAATGCCTTTTAAAACCTGTAAAGTGGACATGTTAATGCCTCCTATACTTTAATACTTCCTATACTTTAATACTTCCTATACTTGGTTGTTCTAGTGTTGTTTACAGTTTAGATTAGACCCCTATAACGTGAATAATACTTAAAACTTTCCATAAGAGAATCACAAATGGTAAGAATGACCTAACATGAGGTGCAATCACAGACCACCTTAAAGAAGACTTGAACAACAACTTTTTGGGAGGAGTAAAATAAAAAACAGATGTGTAGTTTGTGTGGCCCTAAATGTAACACTCATTTAACCCCCTATGATATAAAACACAAAGGTGCATTCATTTGATATAACACTACAATCCCAGAACACTGTATTGATATTTGATTAAGCTCTATATCTCATTTAGATTGCGTGGTGTACAGAAGTGTTCTTCAACCTGACCTCATTAATAAGTGAAACCCTCATTCATCTGTTAAGAGCATTAAATGTGTATTTATTATTTGCAACAGAGCTGTGTCAACAGAATACTTCAACATGTATTGTTTACGTGCATCAGAAAGGCGGTTGTCTGCAGCAGATGAAAAGAGAAGTTCATGGATGCTGAATACATAATGTGATTGTTGTGGTTTTACATTTTTCTTCCGCTGTCCTTCATCACACAGTTGGCCTTGTGATAACTGTCATGTCATCGTGAAAGCATGCATTTATTTTGATGGTGTGCTGTACAGCTCCCTCACAGCAGGCCGACACTGGTGTTTCATTCTCTCTCTCTCTCTCTCTCCTCATATCAGGTGTACTCAACATGGTCACCAGAGCGGCCACTCATTAGCATTTTCTTGAGCTGGAAGGTTATCTGACTTATTGATAAGTCGAGTGAAGTAAATATTCAGGGTTTTGCAACTATTTTGATGGTGAATTGATAACTTAAGACTTGTGAAATGCTACAGATTATCTGCTTTGGTGGATATATGCAGGATAGCTTAGTCTAATCTGACTGTTACAGATTGGTATCAAGTTTAAAACATTGATTATATTTGTGGATTGTGGAATGCATGCAGAGAACTTCTTCTGCAACTTCTCCATCTGGAATAAGTGTCAGACGTATTTTTTTTCTCAAAGTCTTACTATGCGACTTTCAGATCAAAACAAACGCCCTCCTCAGACACGCCTCCGTCGCCCCTCAGCTCCTCACTCCCCTCCTGTCTTCACACTTCCCCTCGCCGCTCCGTCCTGTTTCACCAGCAGGGTTCAGTAAGACAGAGACAGCAGTGGACGACTGCTAAAAAAAAAAAAACGAAAACAAGATTCTGCAATCAATTTAAAGTAATGATAAGCATCTTAAAGAGTAGATTTGGTTGTTAGCTCGTCTTAGAAGGTCATCTTAGTATCTTAAGTCATCACAGCTTCCCTGAGTGGACGCCGGGCGGGGCTGTCTCTCTTCCTCCACGTGGTGGCAGGACTAATTGATGAAGAGGGAGGGGGTTTTGCTTTATTAATATTCAGAATGTTGCATATTATACCTTCAACCTCAGAACAGTTTAGGGCGCCAGTGGCCTAGCAGTTAGTTTGCACGCCCCATGTACAGACTAGGATGTCGTCCTCGAAGCAGGCGGCCTGTGTTCAAGTCCGGCCTGTTGCTCCTCTCCCGCATGTCGTTTCCCCACTCTCTCAAGAAAATCCCCCAAAATAAATCTGAAAAGAACAGATTAAAATAGACAATAACTGAAGCTGTCGGCACAGTTTGACCCTACAGACATACAATACTCGGATCGTTCATGGAGCCACATTGACATACTGACATGACCAGTGAACCCTCTGATGTCCTGCCAAATTTTCTCTCACTTGTTGGCACAATGTTTTTTCTTTGGCCGGAGGAGACATTGTTCCTTTCTCTGAGCTTTTTTCCTTCAATAGTTTATGAAATCATATGGTGCCGTCATGGCGACATGTGGTGCCTGAGTCCCCTCTGGCAACTTGTTTTTTTCTGCTTAATGTCATCTCTTCTAGTCATGCGTGACATTCTCCCTTATGTTTTGGCCTAGTTCTCTAATAGAAATACAATTGTGTTGTATGTGTAGCATACATAACAATGATGTTCACACTCAGAACATGAAAGCTAACTGGTTTTCCTGTTGTGGACAAAGCAGTGAGTCACATGTTGGAGCCTCCATGTCAGGAATGGCACAGTCGGTTTTAGAGGGTTTGATAGAACAAGCTTGATACCTGAATGTGAAGAATTTATACTTCCATTGCTAAACATACTTTGAGCTGCCAGATGACTTCTGTGTAAGGAAAGAAAGGAGTTAAAGATTGTGAAATTCTACAAATGAGGAAATTATTGCCAGAAAATCAGATATCCGTTATACAGATATTTGTGTCAGCTCAGCACTTTCCCCCCTCACCAGAGATCCTGTGTTTACCACAGAGTGTTCAATAGACCATTTTTTTAACCTCAGAGTCCTTCATTTAGCGTTTTAACTGCTTCAATTACAGAGTTTGTTTTGATGAGAATAAGACCTCTGCTGATAGTTTGGTTCCTTCCCATTGAAAATGTACAAGAGTAAAAACACTGAAGGAGTCGTAAGTAAAAAAACAAGCATAGCTGGAACGAGCCACAACTCGATTAGCACTCCCACTGGACATGCTGTGTTCCCAGGCGAGTGTTAAAGAGACAACATCAAACGGCTTTAGTCAGTGTTTCTTAAAGATTTGATCACTTTTGGTTAAGAAAAGTCTTACAGCTTAAAAAAAATGTGTGATGTACTAGTAAATCAACAGTATTCTTAAGGGCTGGTACAGCATACTGGTAATGCAAAATCTTTCTCCCTGACTTGTCTGATAGAAATCTGACTGCATAGAGAAGATGATCAAATGAATATGTGGTGTTTTGTGTAAAGGATCTCCTGCTGTGATTGATGGTTACCTCTTTATAAGGTCTGAGCAGGTGTTCCACCCAGAAGAGGAAACAGTTTGTTTTTAACCGCTCAGCAGTTGCTGCAAGAGTTGCAAGCGGGTGTTTTTTTCAGTATGGAAATATGGACAAGTGGAGCCAATGAAGGTTAAATAAATGAATGGCATTTTCAACAATTTCATTTGACTTGGTCATTTGAAAGGCTGTCACGATATTGAAGCATGAAAAGAGTCCAAACTGTCACCAAACATCTTAATGCTGCACGTTGCCTTTAGGGGCATTCAGTTAATCAGATTATCATAATGTACTCATTTATGATTATCTTGAAGAAATACAAGTTAGCCCAGAATAGCTGTGTCTTAAAATTATTGTTACCATGGGCGACGCATCGTATCGTAACATCTTGCAACATATTGCATCCTCCATGTTGTACCCCTGTTTTGGATTTCACCTCGAGAACAGTCTGGGTTTTCTTTACGCCTCACTCATTATCAGGAAACTCTTGAATCTTGCAGCATGATGAAATTATATTTAGTGATTCGCATGAATGTTGATCTATAAAAATATATTGCATATTTTTCCATCTCACCCAGCTAGTAAGTGATGAAGTGTTAGCTGGGATCCTTCATTCAAAGACACCTCTGCCCCTGCTCGTGCAGCCACATCAGGACCATGGCAGGTCTCAGATCTTGTTAGCGTGTGTGACAGGATATGCATAACCACAAATTTAGTTTTCACATTTTCATGCAACAGGCTGGGAACACGAGGTCCTTCTTCCATCTGAATGAGAGGTGAAAACTTGGTGAATATGTATGGGGGTTTTTCTTTTTTCTTTTTTTTCTCCTGCACAATAAGGCGGCATTAAACTTTAAACACAACATACCCTGAAATATTCATGGCCCCGGTCTGGTGACAAGTTGCAGCCTGCTTGTGTATGCGTGTGGTGGTGGAAGAGATGCTCCCATGTAAGAGTCTGTCTTTGGAGAGGCAGTGAGAGAGAGACTACACGGAGACTGGATGAGGATAGCATAAGCAGGATTGGATTTTTCATCTCCAGCTGAAGATTTGAATGAAACTGGTGTGTGACTGACAGCTGCTGATGGTAAGCTTATTATGAAAAACAAACATAGAAACTGTCGCTTAGCTGATGTCTGAAGGAACAGGAATTTAACATGCAAATAAAAGAAGGACGGTCGTTACCTCTGAAGCTTTTTGAAGTAGCTGAATACACGCCATATGTAAACATAGCTGCACTCTTGTGTCAGCCTATAAAATATACATTAGTGTACCGCAAAGAGCCTAAAAACAATGAAGGTGTTTTTTTTTTTTCTGAAAGCTCCATCTTTCATTGCAGGTCGTGTGTTTACGCAGCATGTAGTAAAAACTGTCACTCACAAGCGTTTTGAGAACTATGCTGTTTGAGTTCGCTTGTCTTGCAGATCGAGACTGTGCGTTTTAAAAAAAAAGGAGCATTAAGTGTTTTAGTGCTTTGATTTTGTGCCCAGCGCCAACACGCAAGAAAAATTTGTATTTCTGTCTTCAGCAGCCAGAAGCATTCCCACCCCCCTGCTCACTGAAACTCGGGGATGTAGCTATTTATAGACGCCTTCCTGTGAAAATTATTGGAATCATCTCATCTTTGCCAGTCATGAATTATAGGCCTGTTTTGTTCAGAATAAAAAAAGGGCTTTTCAGCCTCGATGTGGCAGAATAATGGAAGGTTTCTTTACCCTCGCTCTGACTCCTTTCCCCGTGGTACGAACTCAAGGAGACATCTCAAGGCTGTGATATTCTCACAGTTTTTCTCTTGAGTTATTTCCCACATTTATTTCGCTTGTTTCTGATTTGTCCTCTTATTGAAAGTCTTCTCATCTTTTGAATCTCTTTTTTTTTTTTTTTGTTTCCTCAGGATCCATCAGTGACTCAAGTAAGACAGGCGGCTCCTCCGGGGTTAGAGGAGTATAATCCCTTCACAGATGGCAAACCAGTGAGTATCAGACACTTCGACCAGCTATGATAGATTCACACAATAAATAAACATTCAAATTATTAAGATAGAAATGAATCAATTGAACTTATGCAGCAACCATTTGAAGACTTACTCAAAAATGTATTCTTTGGAAAAAAAGTGACAATTCTCTGAATCTAGCCTCCTACCTGTTTGATAACAGAGAGAATAACATCACCTCTCTCCTCCAAAGATTGTGTTAAATGTGGCGTTGAACAAGTTCCTGAGCACCGTGTTGTTTCCCTGTGCTCGTTACGCCTACGTATCATCAAAGGAATGACACACACGTTTAACAAGTATGCTTCCTGAAGGCTTTGTGACTATTTTTGGAATCGGAGCATAGAAATGAAAAACCTGAAAACTCAAATCACTTTACTCTGAAGTTCTTCTTCTGGTGAATTAAACATTTTAATTCTAAAGGTAATAATTGTTAAAGAAGGGAACAAGCTAACTTTTCTTTTTATTTAAACTTGGATTAAGTGCTCACATCATTTCTGAGATGATTTACTCTTATTTATATTTCTGTTAAATGGGCTTTTACACCGCATGTCACACCTCCACATTCACACGCTGATGACAGTGGCTGCTGTGTAAAGTGACCATCAGAAGTAACTCATCCATTCATACACAACCATACGCCGCTGCTGTATTCCATTGCGCTCCGAACTCGGGGGGGAAAAAAACGACCTCCGACTCAGAAAAAAGTGCAGTGGAGCGGCCATTCAAGTCGGAATTCCAAATCGTAAACTCGGGCAAAATCGACGTAGACTGAGTCGGTGGAATTGAGCAATACAGCAATACAGCCGTGAACACAATAACAGGTACGCAGAAAGATCGGTTTGTCAATTTTTAACTCAGATCGTAAGTCGTAAAAACCGTCACATAATTATATGACTTTCGACTTGCAATGGAACGCAGCGTAAGCGTCTTGCCCAAGGACACGTCAGACATGTGGCTGCAGGAGCCGGGGATCGATTGTGAAAGATCACTCACATGATGACAACTGATGCTGGAAATGACAGTTTTTCTGTTTCCTGTATTTTGTGGAGCGCAAACCACATGACCAAAACGCCAAAGTCCTGACCCTCAAAAATGAAATGTGGTTAAATCTCTCGCGGTCAAAAACAACGTTGGAGAACACAAACATGGCAGACAACAGTTAGGAAGAACTGGTGATAGTTTTTGGACTACTTTTCAAATTCATGGAGAAAATGAGAGTCATGGAAATGGCGTGATCATGGGCTGTACATGTTAGAAATCAAGCTTGACGGGAGTAAAAAAAAAAAAGAGATTTGCTGCGGTTGTTGTGCGTTTCTCTTCAGTCAGCTCGTGTTCCTAATCCATGTGACACCCTCAGAGTGCGAGCTCAGGCTGTCCTCTGCGTTCCCCCACACAACAGGATATTGGATCGTAAATGCTAGACGTGTTTGATATTTACAAATCGATGATCTTCCAAGCAGATCAGATCACTCTCTACTTGTCTGAATCGACAGGAAAATATGGCAAGATCACCTCCTGAAGAAGTGGCGTGAGAAATCTTTAGAGTGTTTGTGAACTGACACGACAGCAGGGTTCGTCTATAAATGTATGTGTGTGTTCTCTCCAAAGGCGCCTGCGGGTATGGCACCCAAGACTGCAGGACCCACCGTCAACACACAACCCGCCATCATGAAACCCACAGAGGAGCCTCCGGCCTACTCGCAGTCTCAGGCACAGGTATGACTGACTGGAACCAGACGCTTGTTTTCTTTAGCTTGATGCTATTTGCTGTCATTGTGCGGCCACTATTGTGTGTTTTGTTGGTGTAGCTGACAGATTAATCCTGCATCCATCGGCAGCAGAGATTCAGACAGAAAGGCGGAAAACGCATTACCATGCCTGCTGGCTTCATGCTGAGTCTGGAGACTGAAAAGTGGCTCAGCAGGAGGGTTGTATTCTGTCTGTTTGAGGGAGAGAGAGAAATCCAGACAGCCACAGGAAATAACTGTTTGTGGTATTATTTCTATTTTGTCTGCAGCCTTTGGGGGGGAGCATGT
Source organism: Labrus bergylta (assembly GCF_963930695.1). Lineage (NCBI taxonomy): Eukaryota > Metazoa > Chordata > Actinopteri > Labriformes > Labridae > Labrus > Labrus bergylta. Next base: position 22,816,605 of record NC_089211.1, read on the forward strand.
CGTTGTGATGTCTCCCCTCCGGCTCGGGGTGCTGCACCTGTTGAAGTGTCCCAAATGCTGGAACAGAGAGTTCCATATGAGCAGGCTTCCACACACAATCCAGCGTTGACATCTGTTTTGTATGATGTGTGTGTGTGTGTGTGTGTGTGTGTGTGTGTGTGTGTGTGTGTGTGTGTGTGTGTGTGTGTGTGTGTGTGTGTGTAGGATCAGTCTCGGGGGGCCGCTGAGCTGTTGAGGAGACAGGAGGAGCTGGAAAGGAAGGCGGCAGAGCTGGACCGTCGGGAGAGAGAAATGCAGTCGCTCAGCGCTTCAGGAGGTCAGCATCAAACACCAACACACAACTTCTGATCGCTCATCCGTTGTTTTTTTTTTACTTTTCTTCTTAGTAGTTCCGCTGAGGGTTGTCCTGCTGTTGGGTCCAGATTTAGATATATTTTCCTCTGCAGAAACATTGGATAACTCCATAAATCTGATGCACATAACATACCATTTTCATTTCAAACTTTGATGTTAAAAAAATTAAATTCACATTGCACAAGAAGAACAATACAACCTAAATGTCTTTGCACACATGGAGCTGAGGGTAGGGGGCAATTAGCTTAGCTGTTCATCATGATTCCCAACTAGCGGTGCTTAGACAGCCAAAGGGATACCTCTGCACTTTGCAGGGGGCGTGATTGATCAACAAATAATTAACAACTGAAACTGTTTTTTTTACATGCACAAAACTTCTATGAGGTTGTATATACGGTATGAGGAGGTGTGTCTTCTCACTTGTTCATGTCTGATGAAGGGTGAGGGTCCGAAGCGTTACATGTGGTGATAAATTCTCATTAAAATGTAATTGGATCAGCTTCTAGTGTGTGTTTTTAGTCTTTTTCTATGCACAAAACTTCCTTTTTTTTTTGTTTGTGTGGCAAACTGAAAATCTTTACTCCCCCACTTTAAGGGGATTTTTTTTTTCCTGCTAGCCTTCGAGTGAATTTTTGCAAGAAGTCATGGTGAGAATGCTGCAGGATGTATTCTACAATAAGATACGATTTCTTGTCCCTGCAGGAAAGTTCATCTTTGAATCAAAGACTGCACACGGGCCACTCAGCTCAGCTCAGGCTCTTGCTTTATATTTAGCGATATGATGGTTGCTTTCTGAACCAAACTGTTGGCTAGAAAACAAATATGTGTACTTTCACTAAATGGTGAAACTATTCTTCTGAATTCTCTTAGCTTCCCTGCAGAGCTCGTACATATGGCTGCTGTTCTGTAGCTTCTGTTTTAATCCTCGAGCACAAACGAGTCACCTCGCAGAGCATATGGTGGGTTTATTAAAGGGTGTTCAAGAATCTAGGCAGGAAATCATCATGCTTGTGTTATTGCACATGTAGTAGTAGTATTTCTTTTTTTGAATACGTGTTAACAGGCAGCTCAGCAGCAACGAGAATGTTTCTCCTCTTCTTTCACAGCTTTGAAAACTCTGCAGTCACTTATAAAACTGTCTGTGTGCTGTTTCAGGCAGGAAAAACAACTGGCCTCCCCTCCCGGAGAACCTCCCTGTGGGCCCCTGCTTCTACCACGACATCACAGTGGACATCCCTGTAGAGTTTCAGAAGACAGTCAAGATCATGTATTACCTCTGGATGTGTGAGTAACCCTTTCTGTTTTCTTCATGGTGCAGCACAACGGAGTGAGCGGAGTGAATTAACCCAGAAAAATGCAAAAAATTCATCAGGTTGCAATCGCCTCAAGCAATGACGTCTTCTCAAGCAATACCCTGCAGCGATCTTGATTATTGATGTCGTTATTTTAGGATAAAGATACAAAACTTTCTCTACTTCCAGCTTCTCAGATGTCAGGATTGACTTCTGTTTTCTCTGTTAAGCGATTTGATTTAACCCGGATCATGGGCCGTGACAAAAAGTCGCGAGGAGTCGCCAAAGTCGGATAATTTATCACAAAATCAAGGAAATCAACCAACAATAACACTGATTATGAGGCGTGGGAAGTCTGTATCATCAGTGTGTGTGTGTGTGTGTGTGTGTGTGTGTGTGTGTGTGTGTGTGTGTGTGTGTGTGTGTGTGTGAGCATGGTGTGGTGAAGGGTGTTGAAGAGTTCACTAACGCAAAGGACCTTTTCTCAAACCACTCCCTGCACCCTCTGCCTTCACACTTTCTCTCCGTTTGTGTTCAGTGGAGGGTTCGACACATTGAGTGCCATCCAAAACCTCCGAGAGTGGAGTGAGAGAAGGTTGTTCCTCCCTCCATCACACCGATGCAGACTTACTGAACAAGTGCCACACTTTTTATTGTGCGTCATGGGACGATCCCCGTACCTAAAGCTCCTTTCTATCACCCAAACAAACACATTTTAAATAATATATAAGTTGTAGTGTCATACAGATATAAAAGTAAAAAAAAGAGACAATGGTGCAGAAGCTGGTCTGGATGAGAGAGAGAGAGAGAGACTGCAGGAAGATGGCTTATATTTCTGAGGTGGAGCAATGAGCCAGATGCTCTAGATCTCATGAGAAATGTTCAGTCAGCTCAGTGGCACCTCGGAGGAGACACATGCACATTTCTAAACAGTCATGCACTCTATGCCAGGGCCTCCATCCCTGCAGGTATAAAACTATGCATTCTTTTTCCTCCTGGAAGTTAAGCATCCCCAGATAAGCTCTGCAACCCCCCTTCGTACCGTACAGCAGGTCGGCTTGTTGTCCAGCTTTGTTGGCTGCAACAAGGATAATGATTCAGTCAAGTTCTAAAAAGTGGATTTCTGCTTCCAGCTTCAGTCACACATTAGAAATTAAAGTCCCCCCCCACACACACACACACACACATTGATTGAGATACTGCTTGAATAGAAACATGTTTGTTTATAACTGTGAAGTACCAACATATAAGGGTTATTGGGGTGAAAGAAATGACCTTAAAAAAGTCACTTCCCCCTTCGTTGAAACTCTGCGTTACAGCCTTAAATCAGCTTGTTTTTATTGACTTGTAGTTTATATTATGTACCAATAGGAAGCTTTTATTCTCTGGGTGTGCAAACTTACCAGTCTAGGTGATATTTACTGAATCAGCCAAACGTTAAAGGACTTAATGCCAAAATAACACTCAAAGAAGAAGAGGAATGAAAAGATGTAGTCTAAATAAAATGCCTTTAAACTACATTCCTAATAAAAATCCTCCAAAAGAGACTTATTAAGGTTTAAATAATAAAATATAGGTCTACATGCATCACATTTTCACCATACTAAAGCTATTTTTTATGATTCAACCTCAACTGGACACTTGCTTATGAGCTCCACCGCTCAGTCCTGCTAGTGTTTAAAAGTTACATTCAGCATGTGTGATCGGGGGGAGGGGGGGGGGGGGGGGGTGAACAGCTTTGAATGGCATTCAGCAGCCACATGATGAGGGCACGTGGTGCAGTCATGTGGCTGCTGAAGGGAAGGGGGTCAGATGATCGCTTAAAGGTTAGTTTGGGCAGAGAACTAGATACATGTTGAGGGCACACAAAGCCCTCCATTAAAGTCTTTATTTTCCTCACAGAGCATCACTTTAATCACGTTTTATTTTCTGTTTCTTCTGTTTTTGAGCCGCAGTTTGTCAATTTTTTACTCGACTTCCAGCACCGTGTTTTGTATGATTTTAAAACTCTTTGTTTCAGTACGTCCCACGTCAGAGCCTGATTTAAAGCAGGGAGTTTCAAACAAAGTAGTAAAAGCACAAGTAGAGAAGAGATCATGAGCTCACAGCAGCACGGCTCCTAAATCCTGTGTCTGCCTTCCAGCAGCCTGATGTCATTTCTCACACAGTGATGTCAAATCTCTTCTATCACTGTTAGGACCCCAAGAACGAATGGTAATCATGAATTATAGACGTGCCTTTGCGTGTGTTCTGTTCTCAGTCCTGCACTGTGTTACATGTTGAAATATTAAGCGTCTGTGTTTCCTTATTTCCATCCTGAGCTGGAGCTGGCAGGACACTGGACACTCTGCAGCACCAGCCTCAAAGAAGAAATATATAGCCGTCCACTTCCAACAAATCCAGGCTGCATGCTGCTCCACTCTCACTGAAAGGCTGCGTTCAGACTCTTGAACTGTTCATGTGTTTGCCCCTCAGTTCACACAGGGACTCTGCTGGCTAACTTGATCGGCTGTCTCGCCTGGTTCTGTGTGGATGCATCGCGCGGCGTGGACTTTGGCCTCGCCATCCTCTGGTTCATGCTCTTCACGCCGTGTTCCTTCGTCTGCTGGTACAGACCGCTTTACGGAGCATTCAGGTGAACAACACGCACGCATTCACAAATCAGATGTGCAAACAAAGAAATGTTGTTTTTAATCTCTCTCTCTCTCTCTCCCTCTCTCTCTCCCTCTCTCTCTCCCTTTCTCTCGCTCTCTCTCTCTCCCTCTCTCTCCATCTCTCTCTCTTTCTCTCTCTCTCTCTCCATCTCTCTCTCTCTCCCTCTCTCTCTCTCTCTCTCTCCATCTCTCTCTCTCTCTCTCTCCATCTCTCTCTCTCTCCCTCTCTCTCTCTCTCTCCATCTTGCTTCCCTCTCTCTCTCTCTCTCTCTCTCTCTCTCTCTCCCTCTCTCTTTCTCTCTCTCTCTCTCTCTCTCTCTCCATCTTGCTTCCCCTCTCTCTCTCTCTCTCTCTCTCTCTCCCTCTCTCTTTCTCTCTCTCTCTCTGTCTCTGTCTCTCTCTCTCCCTCTCTCTCTCTCTCTCTCTCTCTCTCTCTCTCTCTCTCTCTCTCTCTCCATCTCTCTCCTCTCTCTCTCTCTCTCTCTCTCTCTCTCTCTCTCCATCTCTCTCCCTCTCTCTCTCTCTCTCTCTCTCCATCTCTCTCTCTCTCCATCTTGCTTCCCCTCTCTCTCTCTCTTTCTCTCTCTCTCTCTCTCTCTCTCTCTCTCTCTCTGTCTCCAGGAGTGACAGCTCGTTCAGGTTCTTTGTTTTCTTCTTCGTGTACATCTGTCAGTTCGGCGTCTATGTTCTCCAGTGTATCGGTATATCTGGTTGGGGCGCAAGGTGAGAAAATAAATATTCCATTGTTTATGTCTGCTGCTTAAACAGAACTGTACATGCTAAGACACAAACATGTGCTGCATTATGTACCAAAGACATAAAGGATTTATTGATGTCTTTCCTACATTGGTATCCTTAAACTGCTGGATGATGAAGTTTAGGAGTTTAATTTTATTATTTTTTGTTTGGGACTATTTTCATCTGTGGAAGAAATCCTCATTTGATGCACCATTTAGTTTTTATGACCGCAGGATGCTGTAGGTGGGACTGAGTCACCATAAACTTCAAGTTCATTGTCGAAAATAAAAAAATAAACAGACAAGCACTTTTTTTTTCTCTCTCTCTCTCTTCCTCAGCGGATGGATCTCAGCTCTGACCGGCCTGAATAAGAGCATCCCTGTGGGCATCATCATGATCCTCATCGCTGCTCTCTTCACCTCGCTGGCTGTCATGTCTCTCATCATGTTCAAAAAGGTTACACACACACACACACAACATCAACTCTCTCTTAACCCGCACTTGGCATATTTTTAACCTGGGCACTTTTTTTACTTAACTTAGACTTACAAAAAAACTATTTTGGAATAGCGCCACAACTAACTCAGTATTTGTGTAAGACTCCAAATGAAATCAGAAGAACTGGTCACAGCGGCTGTACACCAGTAACTTCCTTAATCTGCAACATACACCTTGTGTTTCTGTCAGTGGGTTAGGGTCCCTTGGATTCGAAAAGGGCGATTTAAAATCTGTGTTTGTTTTTTTAAAAAAGGATTCTTTTTCCTTCACTAAAAAGTCTTTCTCATTAGGAATCCTGTCTGTGTTGTTGACACTTTCAATAAAAATTGAGCCTTTAAGTGAGAAAATGACATCAACTCAAGGCCTTTTGTTCCCCATAGTATTAAGTTGCAGCCATTAAAGTCATGCCCATGCTCCAGGCTTTGACAATCTACTGGACAAATTCCAAATTAGTTTGAATCCACTAATTATCCATATCCATATGTATATGCAGTAGTTTTGGTTAAATTCCCAAATTCCTCTCCAAAGCCTCTTCATCTGTGGTCATTTATATTTTTTGTCCCTGTCCTCCTTTGTCAGGTCCATGCGATGTACCGGACCACCGGAGCCAGCTTTGAGCGGGCCCAGCAGGAGTTTGCCACCGGCGTCATGTCCAACAAGACGGTCCAGACGGCTGCTGCTACCGCCGCCTCCAGGGCCGCCCAGACATCCTTCAAGGAGCAGATCTGATTGGCTTAAGAGAGCTCGTCACATCTTTTTCCCGTCTAACACTCTTCCTCTTCGTCTTCGTTCTTTGCCCTGTTTGAACGCACGGAGAGTTTTTCACAGCCTTTCTGACGACAGCAAAGCGGTTTTTATGATTCATAGAGAAAAACAATCAGACAGGATTTTAGTTTTCTTTTTGGACTCCATCTGGCCGGCGAACATCATGCAACTCATCACAGACTCTGAGCCCCCCGCTCACCGACGCTGCACTCCTTCTACCACTCAAACCAGCGTGCTCTGATTGACCTTCTCTGTGTGAGTTTGTTGTGTGGTTGTGTGTGGTTGTGTGTGTGTGTGTGTGTGTGCGTGTGTGTGTGTGTGTGTGTGTGTGTGGCCAACAGCCTCTTTACATGTCGTGTCTCTACTCTAACTAAAACCAAGTCTTTCTTAACTTAACTTAACCAGGGCATTTCTGATCATCAGCTGTTTGTGTAATTCGATTTAACAATCACTACTCGCTCTTTTAGTATTATCCACTCGTTATGATTTATTATTTATTGGACACATGGAAGTCTTCTTTTTTCCTCTCTAGTTGTTTGTCAGTGCACATGCAGGCTGCAGCCTTCTGACTTCTTTACGCTTAACTGCTGAGACGACATAACTGACCACCGCTGCCCCCCAGTGGAGTGACCGCGTATTGTTGAAGATGAATGCCGTGCATTCCAGCTCACTGCCTTGCCTTTCTACTTCTCTGCTTTCCTCTAAATATCGTTTTCAAACAGGTGTAGTCCAACTGAATTGATTTGAAATGTTACCCAAAATTGTATTTGTTAAAGTATCAAACACTTGGATTGACGTGTTCCCTTCGTTTTTTAACCAACTTTGGAAATTATAGTGTAGCAGCAAAAATCTGAATTTAAAGAAATTGGAAAAAAACATGTTTTAATTTGCATTTAAAGCTGTGTTAGTAGTAAAGTAGCAGCTGTCAGTCCCAAACTTTAGTTCCAAAAATATCTCAACAAGACAGCATTGATTGTCATGAAATTTCCCAAGTCGACGAATCTTGAGGATGGTGATCCTCTAACTTTTTCTGTTGGGTAGATGTTGACGTTGTATTCCATGAAGGATCCCCGCAGCTTTGACGTAGATTGTGGTATCATTCGGTACACACAGTCATGTTGCCATAAGGACGAGTAGTGACCGGTTCAATCGCTCACGTTTTTTTTTATCCTGTGTAATCGTCAGATCTGAATTAAAATGTGTCTCTAACTTTAGTTTACAACCGCAAGCAAGCAAAGTTAAAGCCATTCAATTTGTGGACAATGTCAGCATGCAAACACACAATACACTGACTCAAAGTGTGGTTAGCATTGAGAATCGTACAATGCTGACGTTGTCTAAGCGGCTAGCATAACTGTGAAGTCTTTAAATGACGGCTGATCGCTTCATTGACGAGTCAGTTAATCGATTAATCGTGTAAACTGTAACACTAATAAATCAGAAGAGGTAGATTAAACTACATTTCCCAATCTCTGAACCCACTCTCCATCATGTACGCTGTGTTTGATACTTCACAGATTGTTTCATTTGGATGAACTCTGAAAGGTGAAAGTTTGTCTACAGCAATCCCCCGTTTAAATCAAGAAGCACTTTAAGTCTCGTCTTTAGATTCTGTCTGCACGACGTAAACATTTCAAAAAGGAAGAATATTTATGATATCGCCGTCTTCACGCCTTCCTGCTCTCCATTGTTCATCCATGAATACACCAGCTGAGTTCTTTGGCAGAGTTTTCACTTGAAGCAGAAACCTGTTTTTTTTTTTTTTTTTTAATCTGTAAATCTCGTCTGAAACTCGTCAGTTAAAGACGCTGTCAACAAATGGTCAGACATCCACCACTCTGTACGTACAGCTGCATGTTTATACTACAGGTGACCTGAAGAGGAAAGAGTGGAACTTGTCTCCGGCTTTTCTCTGCGAGACTTACCTCAGTTTTCTTTTTTTACTCAGGATGAACTCTTCACTTGCATGACAAAATCAAACATCTATGAGACTGTAAAGGAATCAAACACACACACACACACACCGCCCCCCCCCTGGTTTAAAAATAAAACAAAAAAACAAAAGAGGAGGCGTAATCAATATGTCAGCCGGTACTTTTACAGTTCTAATTGCTTTGCATGCTGTGGAATGACGATCTCTGAAATCATGCACAATCGAATCACAACTCTAATAATGCATCAACTCTAAACGCGCTAACTACATCTCTGAATGTGTCTTTTTTTTTCTAAATAATACTGACGTTGCTCCAGTGGGAGCTGCAATTGTGTTTTTTTTTTTGTCTCATGTTAAAGCCAGTTAAGCCTTCTGTGTGTGTGTGTTGCATGCATGTGTGTGTGTGTAAAAAGGAAATTAAGCCTTTGAAGTCTTAAGCCTGTGTGTGTCTGGGATCCTTCTTTTTAAATCCGTCCGACCTTCCTGCCTTATTTTGCTCCTTTCTAATTGATTGTTTCACACCTGTTTCATTTGGATCAGTGCTTGTGTACATGTGTAAGGACATGTGTGTGCAGAGCGACATGAGATTATTCCTTAAAAAAAGAATCAGACTGGAGAGGCACCTGCTGTTATTCTTCATTTGTTTAAGTAATGAGAAGCGCTAGACGTGAACTGTGTGCTGTACTGTAAATGGACTGTGGCTTTAAAGCTTCAAAATCAACAAGCCCTGTGGTAGAAAACACTGGGATCTAATTGAAAAGTAGTCATCTCTAACTCCAGATTTTAATGAAATAATTCACAGAAATAAAGTAGAATTGGATGTTTGTATATTTTGTACGGTTTACAAACGGTCGGCTCTTTGCTCTAAAAATTTGGATGTGATTTTAAAAATGCACTCTTATCTGGTTTCACCTTCAGCCGCATGTCGAGTACTTTGAGTTTTGTATATTTATTGTATTAACACTGAATAAAAATCTTCTTCTGTATGTGTTTCACGGTTTCTCTTATTGTGAAAAGATTTTCCATCGTTTAAAACTGATCTTTGTCCTTTTATAATTATCATGTATCTTTCTTTTTTAAAGCAACAAGCTGAATATTTAAATTAACTGCACTACTAGAAGATAACCAGAAGAGGTCAGTAGTCAACAACAAAAAAAAATGACATTAAATCCCCTTCAATGCCAACGTGACCAAGTGGAAAACTAGTTGACATTGGGTACTTCTCATGTCTCTTATTTTTCGTTTCCTTGCGTCTCTCCATGCATCTCTGGTGGGAGGGACTAAGGTGAGGGAAGTGAGTAAAGGAAACACAGATGCAATTTAGAAGTACCCATAGTAACAATCCATCTATCCATTGTCTGTACACAACAAACTCATTCAAGGCCGCGGGGTGCTGGAGCCGATCCTAGCTGTCATTGGACGAGAGGCGGGGTTACACCCTGGACTGGTCCCGAGTCAATCACAGGGCTGACATATAGAAACAACCAGACACACTCACATTCACAACTACGGACGATTTACCACCAGTTAACCTATCAAGCATGTCATTGGACTGTAGGAGGAAGCCACAGGGGGCGAACATGCAAACCACACAGAGAGGCCCTGTTGGGATTTGAACCAGGAACCTTTTGGCTTTGAGGCAACAGCACCATCCACTGCACCACTGCCCAAAATATTCTGCATTTAAGGCAGTATTCAAATAATTTCAGTGAAATGACTAATTCAACAGAGTTTAATCAAACGTTCTTTGTTTCCTGAGTGTATTATAAGTTTAATAAATGTTCAGAGTCACAGTGTGTTACGGTGTTGAGGAGGAGCGCAAGATGCCCAGCAGGAGCTCCAAATACTGTCTGTCTGCCTGGCCTGCTCTGACGAGGAACGACCTCGACCCCATGTGTCACAAGCTGCACTCGAAGCACAACATTCCCCCCTAAATGGCGTTCTGTTGGCGCCATAAATCGTCATCACAGGTTACTAAAATGTGTTGATGTCCGTGTAGGGCTTCCATAGGGTCATGATAATGTTTCATATTAATTGGTTGCGCAGTGGTTGTAGCGCATGCCCCACGTATGGAGGGTTTAGTCCTTCAGTCGGGCGGTCCGGGTTCGAGTCTGACCTGTGGCTCCTTTCCCGCACGTCGCTCTCTTTCCCCTGATTTCCGCCTCTGTCCACTGTCCTGTCTCTACAATGAAGAATGAAAAAAGAATAATCATCGTATTAAACAAAGACACTTAAGGAAACACAAGTACCAAACATTTGACCTTAAGTAGAGCACTTGTGTGAGTGTACGTTCCACCGGGTTTTCAGCAGTGGTGAACTGGTAGGAAAGAGGCAGCATAAATCATGTCCACTCACACACTTCGTAAAGACCAAGTGCTGAGTCCTTCAAACAGACGTGTGTGAAATAAAACAGAGAAACAGTCTCACAGAAGAGGAAGCAGGTAGCAGACCAGAGTGACTGCCAACAGGAAGGGGCACCGAGGAGGAATAACAGGGTGAAGGACTTCTTTTCTTTAATGGCCTTTAAACAGAGCGGGAGTGTGGAAACAGAACCAGACTAACTGTACAGACTAACTGTACCCTGTTAACATGTTCCTCCTCCTCTGCTCGTCACCTGCTCTGCTAACAGCTGTCAGTGGATTTCATGTACATATATGATTACTTGTCTGCAGGGAGCAGACGCAGGTTTAGGAGAAGTGTATGTTTGTGGTTGACCGACATACTCTACATGATCATCCCAGTAAGAACCAACATTATCTGACTTTTAATTCAGGTATTTATGAGTTGAAACATCATTGTGTTAGACAGAAAATAACTTGAAAAACAACATGATGTGTTCTCCAAATTTCTTGTCGCAGTGACTGTGGGTTCTGGTCCGGCCCTTTGCTACCTGTCGTCGCCTACTCACTCCTCCCAAAGTTTCAGAATCAGAATCAGCTTTATTGGCCAGGTGTGCTTAAACACACAAGGAATTTTACTTTGGTAAACTGTGCTCTCTTTGTACAAAGGTATAACTTTAAATATCAACAATAAACACAAAAATAAACAAGACTAATATGTACAAGGCTAAATAGGATAATAAAAGATAATAGTGCTGTGGTGAGTAGTGCAAAGATGCTGAAGTAAACATGAGGTAGTTTTTACAGTATTTACATTAGAAAGTGTGCGTATATGATCATTTAAATTAAATAATATATGTATATTCTGCTAAGAGAATTGTATATGTTCATTCACAGTGACAGTTTTGTTCCAGTTTCCTCTCTTCAGCTTTCCTCTCCAAAAAATGCAAAAAGGCCCAAAAATAACTTTTTTTATGTAAAGTACCTTACTGTAAAAACGTATTAACATAAAAGCGTGCGTGCATTCTTTCTGTACCAGGTGTAAAAGTAACAAAACTCTGACTCTTGTCTCTCCTCGCTCTCGTCCTCTCTGAATGTTTCCACAAAGAGGAAAAATCAAATGAAAGGAGAAAAAAGAGAGAGGTAAAAAAAAAAAGCCTCTGGCCCTGAAACAGCCTGAATTTCTGCTTCAGATTGCACAATTTGTCACGTGCCTAATCTGGAAATCATCAGACGCTGTGTTTAGTTTGAGAGCAGAATCTGGTGGATGAAGGGAGCCACAGGGCTGTTCCAGAAGTTTCTCTGCTGCCCACATGGAGGAGGAACATCTGGGGAGGGACTTTAGTGATCACACACACACATACATACACAAGGGAAGCATTTTGTAAGAAGGAGCAGAAGAGCAAAGTGAGGATAGATATGAGTTTGTGATGCTTCAGTGTCTTTTTTTCTCCTGATTTTGATATTTTATGACGAGTTTCAACTTTCTTAGCTGCAACTTTACAATGTTTATATTCAATCTTTCTTATGGCCAGCAGGGGGAGACTCGACTGCATGCAAAAAAATCCTGATTGGACATAAATCAATAAGAAAATTACACTATTTAATACTGTATACTTACCTTGGTAAACATCTTTCTGAGGTTTTTATGGTCTCATTTGCTGGTTAAAAGTATTTTTATATTCACCATGATATATGAAATTTTGAATGTTGCAACCCTCAGGAGTATAAAATATATTTATTTATCAATTATTATATACTTGTGCAGATTATGATGACTCAAGAGAATTATTGTTTCATTAGCTGAAATACTGTGGTGGACAGATGTGCAAAAACTGGAATCAGAGGTGCTGCTCCGTTTTCCCTCGATAAGTTAACTTCAGTTGTTTTCTTGATTTCTCAAGAGATGAACTCATTATCATGGGAAAATCTGCATTGTTTTCTCAAGATAAATAAATAATAACTAAAATAAGCTGAGCTCTTTAGAAAGCATCCAAATGTATTCGTTATTACGGCAAAAATTAGTCAAATAAAATGTACTCATGCATGTCCTCTCAGGTTTAAGAAGTTTAAGAAGTGTTTTAAGCATCGACAAAAGAACTTCATGCTTTCTTCTATAACTCTACACAATAACACTCATTGATAAAATTTAGCGATAATAAAAGGCTATTTCCTCAGCATGTTGGTAATAACCTGCTGCAGCGGTGATTTTATGCATTCAAAATACATTTTAAGAAAGAATCGATCTCTATGCTGATGATCTTGTTTGCTCTTGTAGCTCACAGAAAGACATCTGTATTAATTTCAGTCTGTCTCATAACAAACTAAAAACTCCTCACGAGCTTTAAGTTAAGTTAAAGACCTCAGAATCGGACTGACTATGGAGCACACGCACACAAACAGAGAGAGAGAGACACATGTAGAGTTCAGTTCTGCATCAGTGGAAAAACTGATCACCCGCTGGCTGGAAAACGTACCCAACCCCCCCCCCCCCCACACCTCAAGGGCCAAACCGAGGTCTCAAGCTGGCTGCTCCACTTGCTTCATCTCCTCCTCCATCCTCCTCCTCCTTCACCTCCTTCTCCTCCTCCTCAACATAAAAAACACTCAGCCTCGATCCTTATTCATTCCCTTTTCTTTATTCATTTGGCAGAAACAAATGGGAACAGATAGGACACTATCTATGACTCTACACACTCCCTGAAACCAGACGTTACTAATAACAGCAATACTTCATTTTGTGTGTCCTCATCATTCAGTCCCGAGTCTTTGTGCAGAGAGATTACAGGCTGTCTGCTGACGGAGGACAAAGGCGCAGACCATTCACAGATCAGCTTTCAGCTCCAGTAAGGATTCAGCTCACTTCATTTCAGGATTCAGGACCCTTGTTTTTTTTTTGTTTTTTTGTTTTTCGCTTGTCCTTGTGCAGTCTGTGTGGAAAAAAAACAATCCCCATCGATACATTTCAAGGGTCTACACACACATAAAATCATTCAATCCACAGTACATTCTGTAAGCTTTTTTTTATTTTTTTAAAGGACAGCCACTCTGATTCTGCGAGTAGTTTATTCTGGCTGAGTAGTGGTTCCCTTGACAAGTTATTTAACACTCACTTGTGGCTTACATCTAGGTTCGCTGGTCGTGTTTTTTTAAGGCAAGATTGACATCACCAGCACCAGAACCGGATCAAGCTTACCAATCATTCAGCAATATGTACAAAATATATATAATCACACTTATTTACAGAGCATGTGGAGCCCTTTTGGGGGGGGGAGTCCACACGGCTAACACGGATACAAACACAGCACCTCTAGTGGCAGAAAGACGACGACACTGAGAAGAAACTTGGCACTTGTAGATTTCTCCCACACACAAAAAAAGTAGACAAAAAGAAGAGTCGGTTTTAGTGGTAAACAATGCAGCGACCTCCATTTGCTTGAGTGTTTTAACGCCTTCTTCTGTTCTTCTAAGTGATCAGAGTTTCAGAGGAGGCAGATGAGGCTCTTCCCCTCCTCGATCTCCTCCTGAACCTTGTCGCTGGACGTGGCGATCTCGGCCTGCGCGGAGAAGACGGCGCACACGAAGGTGAGCACGGTGCCCCCCATGGCGGTGTAGAAGGCCCAGCCCATGGAGCACAGCCCCGCCCGGTACGGAGCGGCGTCATGGCCGCAGTACAGCTGGACCTTATCTGAACCCCAGCCGGCGGGGTACAGCATCAGACCCAGGATGAGAAACAGACCTGCAGAGAGGAGAAACAAGAGAGGAGGGTCATTTAAAAAAAAATGTGTCCAAACAACAAAATAGTGAGCACTTAAGCTCCATCTTCTAGTTTACACATTTTCAACCCTATTTCGATCACATTAAATGATTCCCAATGTTGCTGTATGTCCCGCCTACTGTCTTCTGTCTAAGTCCTGTTTCATGGGAACATTAAAATCTTTATATGTGATTTTTCACACTTAAATATAATATAAATCAAGTATATCCTCTGAAAATAACTCTGTGAGTCATGACTGTCTACAATGGGTGTAACACCCGAGTCCCACTGTCTGTGATGTTTTCAGAGTTTTCAGAGTCCTATCTTCACTTTGTTTACATCGCCAGGACGGCCGGCTGACTCCTCCCCTCGTGTATGAAAGTTGTTTAATTGAGGGACTAGAGAAAAGAAGAATAACATACTGTACTCACTGCTTAACTGTGTTTCTAGATCACGCTCATTTCAGGTAAATTTACATGCAGTGTGAAGATACCAGCATAATAAAGATCGCTAGCATTAGCATGCTAACACAACAATGCAGCGCAAGTTGTTTTGGTTTCATGCTGGTGCTCAAGGGCGACATCTGCTGGATCAAAAAAATTGCATATAAAGCCTTTAAGCTCCATCTTCTAGTTTACACATTTTCAACCCCATTTGGATCCCATTAAATGATTCCCACCGTTGCTGTATGTCCCGCCTACTGTCTTCTGTCTAAGTCCCGTTTCATGGGAACATTAACTTTGTTTCCATCATTTGAGAAGCAAAGTCAGAACCTCATGTTTTCAGTTGAAACGCTGCAGCACAGGACAACTACCTGACAGGCGTTCACAAACAGAGCCGTGTATCAGATTACCCTAACGACTAAACAAACTGTGAAGGAAACAAAGGAGAGCGTGACTCATGACTCAGCTCTACCTCGAAAAATGTTAGCAAGGTCAGCTTAACTCATTTAAAACCAGATGTGCTGCTTCAAACCCTCCTCACTACCATCTCCTCTCACTGAGCTTAGAGACAAGACAGACGCTCTCAGCGATGACCATGACACACTTTCTTTATCAAGCTTTTTATATACACAACATGGGACGATAAAAAGTCTCTTAGATAAAACAAGTGGGATGTGAGAGGAGATAAGTGTAGAGCTGCTGCTCTAAGGGGAAGTCTTATTAGATATGTAGTTAATCAATAACTTTATTTATCCTTTCAGAACTACAATTGTGTAAAAGCACAACAGGATGACAGGACGGCACATGAAACAAACCACACACATGACATACAAAGTCCATAGCAATCAAAAGTACTAAGTGAGTAAAGCTGGTTAGCCATAAGAAATAATCCATGACATGATAAGCTTAAATACAGTAATGCTAAATGTGAAATTACAGGTAAGAAATGAATAACTATAAAACTTTATAAATCCTGAAGGAAATTCTTGTGCATGGAAACAAAACATGAGTAACACCAAAGAGCATCAAATATATGAGATATACAAAATAATATAAAACACGAATTGTATTCCAAAATATTAAGTGGTTAAGGGTTAAATCAAAGAGACAATGTGCCTGAAAAAGGATAAATAGAAGTCAAATAAGTTAGGTAACAGAGTAAGGTTAGTACAGTAAAAGTAATGTCATGATAGACAGATGTATTGGCAGCTCCGACAGGAAGCCAAGCTCCATTTATGCAAGCTCCAGGTAGTGACCACGTCGGTAATACTAAGTGTTATATAGAAACGTGGTGCTGCATGATAGAAAAAAATAAATAAATAAAAATAAAACACTTGTATAGTTTTAAAAGGTGTTGTATAAATAAATATCATAGTATCAGAAATCATGACAACCGACAGCGAAGAAACTTCCTGCGTGCGGGTTGCTAGGAGTCTTTTAATGACTGCAGCAATCTTTGTTGCAACCTCCATCATCGTCTGATTCAAAAACATTTCCTGCCTAAGTGCCATCACAGCATTCAGAGCATCCTATCGGGAAGACAAAAAAATGTAACACCAGCAAGAAAACGATTTCCTTACACATGCCAGAAGATAATCAGAGCTCCACTTCCAGGAAAGAGGGAACTATAGACCTGAATCTTGACACACACAGTCTGTCAGGTCAGCACACGACACAGAGGGGGACAACAACAGGAAAAGGTAGCAGGAGGGCTTTCCCGCCTGCCCCAAGTCACTCGCTGACCCTCCGGCGTCCTGCGGCTCAGTGCATGGATGGGGTCACTTCCTGTCTTACAGTGACCCACTTTTACTGCCGCTTTGTGCAGACTTGGATTCAACATCTTAAAACAATTCCTGACAAACATTGCTATTTTAATACAGCAGATCGTCTAAACACTTTTTGTCTAAATGGGACTTTAACCAATTCACGATGGTATCAGTCCAATCGGATTTTGCCGTAGAAGCTCTCACAATTTATTATTTTTTCCACCAAACCCATTTAAATAAGCGTTGTGTCAAATCGAAGAAGTATATTCCATAAGCACAAGCTGTTGAACTTCTTTTAAAACATGTCCAGCTGATTTCTTTTGGGCTTTTTCAAGTCACTTCACTCAGCTTATTGAGCTAACGTTAGCAGCAATGCTAGCCTCTCGAAGGAGCGTTGGAAATAAACCTACATTTTTAACTTGACACTGCTTTATTCAGTGTTTTTAACCTCATTTTATCACCTGGTCTGTTTGTTTTTATTAGACGAAGAACTCTGTGGTAATTCCAAACTTTGTAAAACATCTTAAATAATGAACAGAAAAGAATCAGCTGAGCATTTAGCAAGCTCAGCTAACAGCGCCTTCAGGACAAAAGCGCCCTGTCTTTTATTTGTTAAGTGTTTTTAACAGAGGTTATAATGGGGTCTGTTTGTTTTTGGAGACCTGTGTTAAAATAAGAAATGGTAAGAACCTTATGATGTATGACAACAAGAGGAAAATGATATTTTAGAAACTGCTGATCCCCGTCAAACAAGCTAGCTGCAGCGCTAGCTAACCTGAAGAAGAGCTTCAGATAGACACAGATTTTAAACGTGAAACTGCTTTATTCAGTGTTTTTTTTGTTTTTGTTTTGATGACCAGGTCTCATCTTTGTGAACAGTGAAAACTTAAAGAATCGATCCTGGAATTAAAAAAAACTAAAGCATCATCAGACAAGCTAGCAGCCTCTCCTGACGTCTTTGTCTGCGGGAGAGCGTTAGCCCTAATGATTTAAATTTGAGATGAAACTGCTCTGTTTGGTGTTTTACTTTTAATTATCACTAGATAACATTTGTTTTGAAGAGTAGGAGTCTTTTTGCCTCGGGTAAAATATTTGTATTTTAGTCAATTTTACCTAAAGCAGCTAATTTGTTTGACAAAGCACTGAAGGGTCATTCTGAGACTCAGTTTATAAAGTTATTAAACGACATTGCTGTTTCTCCTACATTGCTATGTGTTCAGCGATGCATTTGATTTGTTTTTTTTTCAAAGATGCAACGGAAACATCCGACTTTAATCAAAGTTTTCTCAACTAATAGTTTAAAAAGTGGACTTTTGGGGAGTTGCTGACGGGTTCCTATGATCTATTTCCAGTGATAATGAATGAATTAGATGGCCAGACGAGGCGTTCAGCACCAATCAGAGCTCAGCAGGAAGCATTTAGAATAATATAATTAAAGCTAATAAACAAACCAGAGAATACCAGTCTTGATTTTTACACCCAGCATTCTCGCTGCCTTTGCTTTGCAAAAAAAACAAAACAACAACAACAACCATGAAGGTTAAGCCGTCTCGCTCTCCTTTCTTCCATTCTCTCCTAATCTCTCCCTCTTTCTCTGCTTCCTCTCTTTCTTTCTGCTCCTCGTACTCTCCCTCTCAGAGCACCCAATATCGTATTAAACAAGGAAATGAAAACTAGGTCATAAATTCTTTCCACATGTTGCTGCACTGCCCTGACATCCAGACCGGCTCCAGTGATGGATTGAAGGTATGGTTTTAATTCTCAACTCCACCCGCCCTAAGACCCCCTTCCCCTCCTTTTCCCTACACACACATGCACACACACACACACACACACACACACAGACAAATCCCCCCTCTACAAGCAGGGCCGTCTAACCTAATATCCCACAGCACTCCACCCATCCAGCCTCACGATTCCCCCCGTCGTGCTGGCTCTTGTCTACACTCACGTCCAAACTGTCATTTCTCCACCATCCATCCATTTCTGATAGCTGCCTCCCTCTGTGCCGCCACCACCTCCTCCTTTCTTTTAACCTCTGCTCCCTCAGCCTACACCCTGTAATACAGCACAGCAGGTCTGCGCTCCACTCCAAGAAATCTGGCCGCCCTTCTCCTTTCCAGGAAAAAATGAGGAGCTGCTGTGAGCCACATGATGAGGAAATAAGAAGGGACAGCGAGAGGGCAACAGGAAGTACTGGCAATCTGTCAGCTTCTTTCTCTAGTCATTATCATTAGGTAACAGTGAAAACTTTTTAATGGTTTCTTATGCGTAGCTGACTGATACACTTTTATGTCAAGGCAAGAAACAAGGGCGTCAAATATTCAATAAATATTTAGCATTCTTACATCGATAATGCCTGAATTGACTATCACATTTCTGAGCTGCCACAAATATTATAAGAAAAGTTCACTTCAAGAGAATGAATTGCCAACTAGTTTAATAATTGAATTCTTATTTCAGTGATTATTCAAGCAGGAAGGTGTAAGAGTTGCCGATCAAAGCTTCTTGAAATTCAAGATTTTCTGCTATTATTTGTCATTTATTACAGCAGATGAAAAGTTTTGAAGGTTTTGGACATCTGGTTGGACAAAAGAAGAAATTTAAAGATGTTGCTTTTGGCTTACTCTCATTATGACGAGCCTTTTCACAGTTTTAGTACGTGAATGTAATACTGCAGTGTTAAGTGTTTCCTGTTATTGCTTTCCATTTGATTATTCACTATCAGCAGTCACGCCACCATTGTAAACACAGATATCCAGTAAAAGCTGTTACATGAATGGAAATCCAACTCAGAGGAACGGTCCATGTTTTCATAATATCTTACGCCAGACTCATTGCCTCTCAGGAATCCCGCGTTATTTCCTGCAAGTTGTTTTGTTTGAGTCATGGTCAACGGTCAAACCTGTCACAAGCGCTGTGACTCACAACTGCAAGGAAAGTTTACGACCTGTTGTAAAAAGCAGCATTCGTCACCAAACGCACACAAATCGGAGACAGTTTAACGGCCGAGTTTGTTTATCGTTGTCTCTTGAATCCTTTTTTAGTTGATGTTTGACACAAGTGAGGAAGAATTCTCTGCAGAAAAGTCACTTATAGGTAAAGCTAACTGCTGCACAAGAAGTCGTTTGGGGCCCTTTTTGGGGGGAATTTGCACATTGGAGGATACAAAAAGTACCTGACTGACCTCCAACAGAAGCCCGTCTGTTTTAGCCATTTGGTTACGTAAAAAGGAAGTGGAATGGATCGACCTTTTGGCTTTAAATCTCAAAACCACCTGAGCTCAAACTGACCCGTCATTTGAATGGAATCTGCGTCCGTTGGAAAAGTGTGTCATAGGGGACAAAAAAAAAATAATGTAAGTGAAGACTAAGTCAATGGGCTTTTGGAGCGACTCCAGTGAAGTGACGTGACCATCTCTGGCAACGGAAACACAATCTTCTCATCTGAAGTCAATCGCTTCCCCAAACATCTGCCGTCTGGCTCCAGTTTTCTCATTACCGGAGGGGTCGGCAGCGCTAGTGGAAAGAGTGATTATAAATGAGTCGACGTGGTAGTATCAGTGAGTGTGCAATCAATAACGAGCTTCATGACTTCAGATGAAGAGTAAAAGTTAAAGAAGCGACACTGCTAGATATGAGCCGGGACAGATGCGGGGGTCTTATCTCTTCCTGCGGTTGAAATGAGTAAAAGGTTATCAGCTTTAGCTCCACAGGCCTGAAGGAAACTCTCCCTCCTCCTCAGCTGTTTGAAGCTCCTCTCGCCCCCCCTTTCCTCTTCCTCTCAAACATCCTCATCCTCTCCACAATGAAGAGACTCAGCGGTACATTTCCACACTTACAGCCATGAGTCCCCGTCCTCTAATAGAATATATACGGGGGGTTATTTCAGGTCATTTAATGATATCTTTGGTAGCGGTTGCCATTTGACAATCAATCGATCTATCAACCCTTCTCTGAACCGTGATTGTCCAATCATAGCTTGGCTACCATTGGAGCGACATGATTCCTTTTGTAAAGGATCTGCTCGCTTTGCCCCTACTGAGTCATGGTTAACATAACATCTTGAAAAGTTGGGCCAACTTGACACTATAGCTCAACTTTTCGACTTATAACACAGTTTGGCCAACTTGACTCTTGAGGAGTTTAGTAGTTGAGCCAATGTGATTAGAAGTCCAATCCTTTGAGCATCTCTGCCAATAACAAAGAAATGGCTCCAGCCAGTTACTCCATCAGTGAAAAACTGGTATGATGTAATTTATGAATTATATATAATGGAACGGATCACTTTTTCTCTGAAGCTTCAGAAAAATAAATTTCAGGACCTCTGGATTAAATGGGTATCCTACATCTCCCCTAAACTCCCTTCTTTTGTTTAATCTGGTTTTACTTTAAGTTATGAAACCCTGTATGCTTCGCTTTTGCAATTGGTTGTGGAAAATCACGCCATGTCTTACAATTTGTCTTTTTTTATTTGATTTGTTCGGTTCTATTTCTATTTTTTTTTTTCTATTTGTTCTGTATAAATTTACAAAAATGTGAAAAGAGGAATTACTCTATTGTCTAACCACAAATTAACAATATGTACAAATGTTTGTGAATGTGTGATTCTAAATTTAAAAAAAAGAAGTCCAATCTTGCTTTCAGGAGTCCTGGTCATTAATTCCAACAATGCCCACATTGGCAAAACAATAGATTTAATATAGGGCGGTCATTTTGACACAGAAGACACGGAGATATGTGCAGAACATATCATGGATCTCCATTGGTAAGCAGGCTTGCACAGCTCTGGGTTTACATGTCCCACCTCTTCTCTGTTTGGGCCTGCAGCATCAAATAAACAACAGTGGGGGAGGATGGCCATAATCATCACGGTGCTGAGAGCTACAGTCTGTGAAGACTGATCTCATGGCCTACCTCCCCTCTATAATTTACCACGTGAGTCAAAGTGACCGGACACACACAAGAGTACACACCCTTTATACACACAGAGATACGCATGCGTGTTGGACTCTCCTTTAAGGGTCAGAAAGCTCCTGCTGACTTGGACAGAGAGTAAATATTTGGGTGGCAGTTGCTCCAGTGACAGCTCTCGAGGTGGGAAACAAGCCCTCTGAGTGTTTCAAAAAACTCCTGACTGCTCCGGGGGGGGTGAAAAGTCACAAAAAGGCGCCACGAGTATCAAACATAGTTTCTAAGAGTAGGAGTTGTGGCGCTCGTAATGAATGTGTTTAGCCGAAAAGTAAAACATTTCATTTACCTTGATGAACGGTGGACGCCACAGGAATGAAGAGGAACAATAAAAAGTTAAATTGGCCGAGTTCAAGATTGTGCAAAATAGAAACAAATCTTTCTCGTCTGGCCGTAAACAGAACACTTTGAGGAGCTGACTCAAAAGCAGCAAATCCTCTCTGACAGTACATTTTAATGCAGTGTTGTATAGATGTTGTTTTGGGTCTTGTTTAACCCTGCAGGTGCTCCTGAGGGGGATTATGTGAGAGACTAACTTGTTTGTGTTCTAAGAAGTTATAAATCAAACTGTTTCTGGACACAGAACTAATTCAAATCGGGCTGACTGCAAATATTAAAACACTCTCCTCCAGAGGATAATCATCAGAAACTTAAAATAGAGGTAGTTTCGACACCATAGACTGTATAAAATATGGAAGTGGTCTTAGTCACATCATCCATTGGTCTCTAACAACGCCCAACGATGACGTTCACCACATTGGAAATGCTGATTAAACCAAAATGTCAGCAGAGATGGGTACAAAGGTACTTCCCTATTGGCTTCAATTTCATTTTTTTAAACACTGCAAGCGAGGTTGCCACAGTTTTACTTCTTTCTACTCCTTTTCAGACACCCTTTTCTAGGTGCAGCTGTTCTTGTTACACAGAACCCAAATACAACGTGTCATATAAGTGCTGTTTAAGTCTTTGATCGCTGAAAGGGTACAAGCTTCACAACTTCACAATAAAAGCATAAGGGTCTATGGTGACATACAACATTTGTGTGAGGTGGAGAAAAATCCTATTCCATTTTTTAAAAATGGCTGTGATCTCTTACTTTGAGGTTAAGGAGATCTTGATCATCACTGTCTCTCTCATTCATGGACGTTTTTTTGGTCGCTGTAGGCTTGTTGCCAACTCATCCTATTCTACATACTCAAACAGCCTTTTCTTTTCCAGCTGACTCCCCCATTATCACCAACTTCAAATCAGATCTGTAACTCATTCTGCTGCTGATTAAAAGGTGGAAAAACATCACCTTCCCATTGTGTGTTTGTACTTTTTATACTCCACAGTGCTACAGAGCCATGCTGATATGTTACCACCTTGAACAGGCTGTGCAGCGTTGAACTAGGGAGAGAAATTAAAACCTTGTGAACATCTGATCCCTTGGAAGTTGGGAAATCGGAAGGACTGGTTCAACAATCCAACAACCTCTTTTGTTGAAGTATATCATTATTCTGAAATTGTTTGTTCTTTAACACAAGTTTGATACCTCTGCACCAGAAGAAGAAACAAACTTCTTCTATTCTTTTTAACAGATACTGAACTCTTTGGCAGGTGATAAACATCTGCTGGTACAGGAAATAAAAACTGAAATGTGATGTTTCTCACCTGCGATCCCTTGCAGCAGTCCACACACGTTGAAGATGCTCTTCTTCATGATGCTCTGGAAGCACATGGTGAAGACTGAGATAAATGCCACGGCGCACAGCAGCAGGATCCCCGCCGCCAAGAAGATGGAAGTCGCCTGCCAGAACCCGCTGGCAATCTCCCCGAAGTGAATGGCGTACGGTCCACACAGTATTCCGCGCTGCATGTGGGGCAGTTTTATACAGCGCCCGTAGATGCCTAAAGTGGGTCTGTAGGCCTCGCCGGCCGCGGTCGCCCCGTGGTGCCCGAAGACGGAGTCCGGCGTGCGGGGGAATCCCACCAGCCAGTCGGTGCTCATGAAGGCGATGAGCTCCCCGAACGCCGCCACGATGCTCAGCAGGGTCCACAGCATGGAGCGGCAGGTGACGATCACATGGCACATGCTGACGGGCGGCTGGAGTCTCACGGCGCTGCGAGGTGAAAAGGTGAGGCGAGGGGGGTCAGAGGCCTTCAAAAGACCCGAGGAGCCAAGCGTTGTGATCCTTCTGAGGCGGAGATGTGAGAGCAAATGAACGGGAAGGAGTAAAGTGACAGAGCTGTAAACACAAGGTTCACAAAGTCAATGATTCACAGTCTGCCGCTTCCTTCTTTCACTTCTTATCTTCTGTTGTTTCTGCACAGCTGTCGTTCCTCCTCCTCCTCGGACTCGCCCTCCCTCTGTCGTGCTCTGCGCTCAGACTCTTTTTTTCCGTCTGGTTTTTCGGTGTCTACATTGTATTGAAGTTGTATTCCCTGAGCCAGCCCGCTGGCGTCACATCAGACACACCTAAAGACGTAAAAAGAGAGAGAGAGACAGAACAACAGGGTGAGCGCTTTAATTGCACGTATAAAATGTAATCGCCTGTATATACAAAGAGCTCCAAGATGACCAGTAACTCTTCTTTTATTTGAGGAAACACAGCTCTCCTGTTTCTCCCTCTGGAAAAGCAGAAGTGTAGATAATGAGCAGCGTGTGGAGGAGGATGGTGTGGATGTTGAGGACAGGGTTTAATGAGTTGTGTGCTCATTTGAAGTGGGCCTCTTCTGTTCTCAGTGTTTATGTTACAGGATTTGTGATCAGGGCTCTCGTCATGTTCTCTACTCCCTGTGGGTCCCCGTGGCTGGGGTTGTAAAGATGAAAACTAGAAAAACATTGCGCCTGTCTCCCTCGATGTGTGTGTGTGTGTGTGTTTGGAGGGGGAGATGGAGATCGCAGGGTTAAAATAGACGTGGAAACAGCAGAGAGAGCGAAGCGGATGCAGACAGAGAGAAAAACAAGCCGGGGGCCTCGCTTTGAGCCGCCTCACACATCTGACACGGGGTCGGTTAACGGTTGACGACACAATGGCCGTCCGGCTGTCACATAACCGCCGATAACCTCGGTGACATCGACACCGCTGCTCTGCTGAGTCAGTCACATCACAATGAGGATGCTGTGAATGGTGTCAGTTCATCAGAAGGAGATATCTTCCATACTGACCCAGAGACACGATGCACACAACTAAAGATGATGAAAATGAAGGAAGATTTTTAAAAGGAATCGTAAAATATTTTGTGCTTTCGTCACTTTCCTTTTTGATTGCATGAGTCACATGATCGCACATCATACAATCAAACCAGAATAGGCATAAAGTTCACAATGTCACACTCAATCTCCTTTGTACACTCCTTTGCTTAACCTTTTTACACTTACATTTCAGAACCGTGCGCAGTAAAAGTTTATTACAACTTCATAAAAGTTTTATATGAATAATAAACTGATCGATTTCATGAATGCAAAAAGTACATCCAAAGTTTTGCAGCGACTTGTTTGTAATGAAACCTTTCACAGTGCAAAGAACTGATTTTAGAAAACAAGATGACTCGGCTACAGAATAAAAGCACTTTTTTTAACATCATGAGGTCGGTGTCTTAAGCCCTTTCGAAACCAGGAAGATCTGAGGAGATTAAACAGTCAAACAGTAATTCTATTTAAGTTGATCTATGAGGGACATTAACAAATCTGAGCAGAGCACAGAAGTTGGCATGCCAGAGAAGATTAAACAATGGTCATACTGTGCAGGCCTTTGTGCTCATGTTATAACTACAGCTCCGGGCCCAAAGCTGACAGTTGTTTCTTTTCTTTTGAGTCTTTCTCTACCCTCGTTCCCCCGCCGCCTCCTGGGAGTCTGTTAGTCATTCTCTGACCAGCAGTTTGGCAATGGGAGCAGAGGAGGCCAGGGGCTGCCGTTGACACGTGTGCCGCCCCAAACTGCGAGGTTTCCAACCCTGCTGTGTGCCCTTACAGCGGGGGGCCCGTCGGAGCCAAGGGGCGTCCCTTGTGGAGGAAGACTCTGTGTGTGTTTGTGCGAGTGAGTCAGAGCATTACACAAACTTTTGATCTTTGTTATGCAGTCGAGATATCAACAACAGTTATCTCTTTTAACCTCCCTTCTATTTTTTTAAGCAGAGAAAATGACCCAGATCTGTGGTCTCTTACAGGGTGGTGTGTGTGTGTGTGTGTGTGTGTGTGTGTGTGTGTGTGTGTGTGTGTGTGTGTGTGTGTGTGTGTGTGTGTGTGTGTGTGTGTGTGTGTGTGTGTGTGTGTGTGTGTGTGTGTGTGTGTGTGTGTGTGTGTGTGTGTGCGCTAACGTCAAGTTTGTTTGGACTGTGTAAAACAGATGAGATCATAAGAACAGGCAGAGACAGCCGCCTCTGTGGATTTGGACCTAAATTAATTTCATGAATCACAAGCGTTCTCTTTGCGTCACCATGAGCAGATGCAGGAACAGATGCCGACTGAGATTCTCTCAACTGAAGTTTCTTGGAAACAGCTCTCTCTCTCCCCCCCCCCCCCCCCATAGAGAGTTCGTTGACGTTTGGAAGGGGGGGTTGAGTCCCAGAGGGTTCTTTGATGGGGCTGATGTTTGACGTTTGGATTGAAGACAAACGGGGCAAGCCGGAGTCTTAGGGGTCAAACATTTGCTGGCCAGTTGCAGAGACTAATTCCTCCCTGACAGGAATACTGTTAGAAAACACTTTGGAGCTGAAAACAATTTGAACCAGCTGGAGAGTTACGGAGCTTTTTAAGATCCGGACACTTAACCTTTGACTTCGCTTGGCTGCAGTGTGTTTGCATCACGGGCCTGCTGGTTAGTACCTACTAACTAGCGGGTCTCAATTTGTCTGAAGCTTCCTTGAATGTGGCTGAGAAAAGCTAAAACAAGTCTGGACAAGTCTGCTTCTATTAATGTACCTGGTATTTGTCAAAACTAATGCCCAGACGTCTCCTCACTGTTCCCAGATGCACAGATTTAAGCAGTCATCATGAGCAGAGGTTTACTAAGACAGACTGGTAGTCCATATATGTGAGGCTATAGAGGTGGATTTATGATGTCCTTTATCCTCCCTGAGCAACCAGCGGGGAGTCTGAGGATTATTTGAGGCTCGGTTTACACGGACAGAGGGGTTAACAGCCCCCATACAGAAACCCACCACCCCGCTGACCCTCCAACACTTAATCCAGATGCGCACAATCAGTTACAAGACTCCCTGCTATCTCACATTTGCTCCTCTAAAGTGTGAGATAGAAGAATTAGACCTTCTCCACAGTTGGACCCAAGTTTCCCTTAAGTCTTAATAAAGAAAACAACTTAAGAAAAGGCGTTACACTTCAGCCTTTGGGATGCATGGATATCTGCACGGTCACAATACTGAATGCATGGATGAATTATTGGATAAATGAATGACTACACTCAATCAAGTTAAAATCCAGAAATGTCTCTTAAAGCCAAAACATTCTCACAATTTGGTAGCACAAAAGAGAACGTCTGGAATTACCAAAGTCAGTGGGATTCATCCCTAAATATCAAGGTAGAAGTGTCACTTAAAGGAACCGAATGCCTTCAGAAAAGTCAGACAGATTCCCCCTCTGAATACCACGATTGCTTGAACCAAATTGAATGATAATACATCAAATGCTTGTCTTAAATCCACAAATGGACAACCTCATTGTGACTCAACTAGAAGAGCATGGGGAAAATCGAAGTTTATTAGATTTATCCTATGAACGACTATGAATATCTGCACCAAATGACATGTCAACCCATCAAATAGTACCAAAAAAAGACAAAAAAAAAAAATCAACCTCATGACGGCAAAATGGTACAAAATTCAGGAATCACCTAAATCTATTGGGTCAACCTCTAGGGGCAATGAGTATCTGCAGAAAATGTCACAGTAATCCATTGGAATATCGTCAATAACTCGTCAATAACTGTCACTAAGAGACAAACATATCCGCCTTGTGGTGACATAACAGGGAAAGTCAGGGAGAGTACAAAAGTCAGTTGGATTCACCTTCTGGAGAGGATGAAAAGAAATCAATTCAATGTGTGGACCAACCCCATTCATCAACCAATACTTCCATCCCCATAATCAGGCTACTCACTACATGTGTGCTGAAGTGCACGACTCTTGTCCAAATCATCCACTCAGCCTTTCTCTTATCATGACAACAAAACAGCAGGAAACGTCTCTCCACGCTGCCGCCGACAGGAAACAATCTACATATATATGGACATGCCTTGACTGGAGGAACGCGTCCCCATGGCGACTGTTTGTTTAGAGCCGGACGAGAGGTTAAGGGGAAAGTTTACGGTGCATTCACATGATTAGAGGGGAGAGTGCAAAAGATAAACTTCTTCAACCTGTCAGCAACATCATACTGTTAAACTGGACTCATAACCGTTTTTTTGATTTCCAGCCCTCACTCCTTTTACCTTATGTGACCCATCATGAAAAAGTAGTTTTTAAACAAAGAGAGTCCTTGTAATCTGTGAGGATTTGTTTGAATGAAAAGACCCTAGAGCTACCGGAGGGAATGCAGGAGATGATTGGTCATGGAGGACTCAAAAAACGCTACTCAAGTCTCACTTCAATGTCTCTCTGTTTAAGATAACCCACACGG
Organism: Labrus bergylta; assembly: GCF_963930695.1. Lineage (NCBI taxonomy): Eukaryota > Metazoa > Chordata > Actinopteri > Labriformes > Labridae > Labrus > Labrus bergylta. Next base: position 22,844,733 of record NC_089211.1, read on the forward strand.
TTAAATGTCAAATACAACAAAAGCACAGATGTGTTGTTTGTCCTCCTGATGTAGAAGGCAAAGACAGAAAAAGTCTTGGTAATGCCGTCATTATTTAAGGAAAATTGCACGAACTAATAGTCATAAAAGCAGTTTAAAACAAAGGAGTCCTTGGTCAGGTTTTCCATGGCAAAAGGAGACGGTCTTTCCTAACACTTCTGCACATCTGCTCAGCATCCAGGATCTCTGTGACGTTACAGGGACTCTGATTCAGACCTAAGGCTTCATATTTATATCCCATTACATCAGCATGGAGGCTAGCTTTCATCTCACGAGGATAAGTAACTTAACATTTAACTTTAGTTGGTCAAACAGGAAGAAAATGACGGACAATTAAGAGGAAAAATAAGACAATAGTTCAACCTGTCTCCATTGGTCTGTGGATAGTCCAGCTCTCCTGGAGATCGGCTTCTCTGCCCTGACTGTCCTCCTCTGCTTCCACACTTCAATGCCTCCCTCTCTCTCTCTTTCGCTCTCTTTCCCTGACTCCCAGACCCCTCCCCTCCAAAAACCAACGTCCCTCCTCCCTGGACCCGCCACGTTTCCTCTGATTGGCCGGGGCCGACACCGGAGCCACACTTCTTGAGAGAGTCCACATGGTGGCCATATTTCAGAGCTGAATCTGGGTTAAAATAACAAGAGCTGGAGCTGCAGAGGGTCTCTCCTCCTCCTCTTCTCTCCCTCTCTCTCTCTGTCTCAGTTTCTCTCACCTTCTCGCTCTGTTTTTGTTGCTCTCTGCACCCTTTCAATCAGCCAAGGCAAACAGCTTATTATCAGCATAAATGCATTTTCACTTCCTTTATAAAGATCAGTAAGTGCACCATTAGGACTACTTATGTTATTTAAGTCTTGGAAAAACTATTGTCATACTTGTAAGTGGAACCTCTGAACAATTATTCAAACTAAATTGGCCCACTTCTCAGTTTTAGAGTGCACTTCAAAGTATACTGTTCATTACATTAGGGTGCTATCCAAACTGAAAATGTGCCATGGCTGCTGTTACTGTGTATAAACTGTAAGGTTATTTACAGGTGAGCAACTAGTCAAATTTTGATGAGTTACTTTGCGGAATGATTCAATAATATATTCCTTCTTAAAGTGGCCCATTCTGCATAAAGAGTCTTCCATCATTTTGTTTTGATGGGTATACTGTTCTTGTAACACTGCTTTCAGAGCAGATTTTCCCGACCAAAACAAGGCTTTCTTCAGACACACCTCCTTCATGCAAAGATCACAAGAACTTCCCCCATCCTGTAGCAGGGCCAGAGGTGGGACAAAGTCCTTCTTTAGCAAGACACAAGTAAAGGCCCTGACACACCAAGGACACCGTTGGCCTGTCTGTGAGCGGTCGTCACCTATAGCTGTTGCGGTGTGTCCAGCTCAGTCACTACCCGTCGGCCCCAGTTGGACTTTTTTGGGTCCGATTCCACATGTTGAATTGGTCTCAAGTCTATAGAGTCTAGTCCCAAGTAATGACAGGCAAGTCCCAAGTCGAGTCAAAGGTCCTAAACTTTGAATTTCGAGTCCTTAACAAGTCATTAGCTCTCTTCCCCATTTTAACAGAGTAATAATCTGTTGGATTTACAAATTCATGATTGTGATTTTATTTTATTTAGCCTACTTCTTAAAAAAAAAAAAAACAAGACCAGTGTACCTGACTATGTTTTATTATTTCCAAATTTAGTTTTCACATTTAAATTTTTCTGAATTATGTGTCACGGGGTTAATGGAAGGATCAAGTCATGGGACGAGATTCCAGACCTCTAATCAAGGCTCTGTAAGGCAGAGTCAGCAGCAGACGAGTGCCAATAAACATCAGAAAACAAGTTTCTGTGATCAATTTCAAGTAATGATATGAATCTCAAAGTTGATTCGGTTGGGATGTTTGTCAAAAAAAGTATTTTTTTTAAGTGTGAGCTGCATGCATGAACCAGACAACCAAATTTATCATTCCGACATGAATTCTTCCTGCAAGCCCCCATAGGACATTTTCAGTGTGATGTTGGGGCGAGCCGAGGAGAGAACACAACAGGAAATTTACAGGAAAATTCACCGCAAGCAAGTGGGATAGGATGAAGTAGTTTATATCAATCACATCTCATGCATTTTGTTTGTGTCTGAACTCAGAGTAAACAGAAAGAGAGCTTAAAAGTAAACTAGAAGTGACTGAGTTTTTCTTAAATACCATTTGGGTTTTTGACTGCCAGATTAGATAGCTGCTGGCTGCATATTTAACTGCCTGACGGAGCAGATGGTTCAGTGACTGACTAATGGATTACCTCTGTGGCCGATGGGAGCAAACTGTCCCGAGTATTTCCGCCAGGGTACATTCAGCAAAGATCTTAGTCAGCTACAGTTTTTGACTTTGTGTTCACAGAGGAGAGACAAATTAGAACCATATGAGAACAGAAAAAAAGGGGGGGCCGAGTCAAACAGGAAGAGATGCTGATAGGCCAGCAAGGCACTTACATTTTAGCGTGGAAGGCCAGAGGAAGAGGCCTTTCTTATCAGTTTGAATAGACGTTGGGCCGTTTCAAAAATAGATCCTTTCAGCCCAGATGCACATATCCTGAAGCTAATAAAACCTCTCCTTTGACCCTTTTCCAATAAATCCTGGTGACTCATCCCCACACTGGGGTTTTTCAATTGGATGGGAAAAGGGTTAATGGTCCATTTTAAAGCCACAAAAAGTCTCCTCAAATTTCTAGAAGTTTTGAGGAAGGCACTTTCTCAGCAAAACAACGGTTGACCATCAGCTGAGTCTCAGGCTGCTGTAATTGCCCCTGTTAGCTTTCTTTTCTTGCACAGCAACTAAAGTTTACAACTTTTGAGTTAATTGTAAACTCACAAACACTTTCGAGTTTCTAAATAGGGCCCATCTTTTTCATTGGCTATTTGTTTTCAGACACAATTTCCCAATGCTAGCTGGTTACCAGTGTTTTTGATGGTTAAAATTACAACATCTGTCAGTTGCATAGCTCTCTAGCTAATCAGGCTAATAGCGCCAAGAGCTGCTCTTTTTCCTTGGGGTCGAGGGTAAACTACACTACTATACAGTTTTCAGTATGTTTCAATTTAAAGAAAGTTAAACATTATCACTGACAGAGTTCATCGTATGCAGATTGCTCTTTATTAGCGTACTTTCATGTTTTACTCAGTTAGCTGCTTTTGTTTGTTTGCTTTTGGAAATGTGATAAAAAAAAAAAAGAGGCATAAATCACACCTACTTCATCTTTAGTTAAAACAAAGAAGTAGAAAGTCTATTTGAAAGTGGTCTAAGGAACCGTCACACTCACTTTTTATCAGTTGAAGCTAGCTGGCTAATTAGGCATCGGTTATTTTGTTTTTCTTTGCTTTATGGGAAATACAGCTACCGTAATTTTAGACAGTTTTTCAATGTATATGTTGATTAAAACAAATTGGTATTGTTTGCTGTGGCTCCTTGAGCTTTAACTTCCAGTTAACCAAACGAGCTGATCGGAGATGCCAATGTTAGCTTAAACTATGATTGTAACATCAAGAACCACCAACAACCTCATCTGACATAATCTACACCCCCCCCCCCCCACCAAACTAATTTAACATAATAAGGTAATGATGAGCTTCTGTTTTGAGATAATGCTCAGGTATACCGGAAATATGAAGCTAGTTAGCATGGCATGCTAATACTGCTACTTAGCCTACACTTTTGCTGTTTTGGTTTGGGAAAGGTAGAAACTAAAATGATTACAAAGCTGGGCTTCACTGAGGTGCCCTCATACAGGGCTGCATGGTTTGAGTTCAACTTTTGATGATGTCATTGTTAAGATCTGTGAGGGAATTTTGACAAAACAAATCTATTAAAATTAATAAGACGTGATCGGCCGACATCATCATCATTGGAGGAGGAGCCGCTAAGATGCACTTTGTATTTTCAGCCCTGTTGGAAGCTAACCCGACTTTAAGAGGAACTCCTTCTACCGGATCACGTTTCTGATTTAGACATATAGATTCAGATCAGACAGAGACTGACCACAGGTCATATCACAGACTTATGGAAAGCCGTCCGTGCTGCACGAAGAGGCCCCCTTGAGATGTCTCTTGGCAGCTTCAGGAGCTCGGACACAGCGCAGGCCTTCACTTCAAAGACCAGAGGATCACAGACGAGGCAGCCGGGAAAGATCTTCAGCAGTCATGATTGTTGCAGCACATCAGAACACATGCACACACACCGGGCTGGATCATCATTCATGCTGAGTTTCAACAGAAAAACCCCGGCTGGTGATTTATCTTCCCGTGTCAGACTCTGATCAATAGTATCTCGTAGATCTGAGGAAAGTGCATGACGCAAAGCAGAGGGAAAACTGATAACAACTCGATAACACGTGGGGGAGAAAGACATCCACTTGGCAGTGAAAGTAGGAAAGTAGCACGGATGAAAGTATGTCACAGAGCCACTTAAATAAATAAAAGTTGCTTTCTTACTTTTGTTTCAAAGTAAATAAAATAACTAAGACGAGTAGACCTGCTCTTTTTGTAAAGTTTGGCTCTTCACAAATAAAGATTGATTGATTGAAAATTCCCGTCTCAAAAACAAAACACAACAAAACATTTTTTGTTCATTTCATGGACCTGAACGATTTATTTTCTGGATATTTCTCTCGTTTAAAGCTCCTGTGAGAAATGTTTTGCTCGTTATAAAACAGGCTGAAAATATTCATGATGCCTCCTTCTGAGCGAAAGAAGCAAACAAGACCGTCATCAGAAAGATTTGAGATTTCTGTATCGTTATTTTTAATGCCTACAACCACGTATCGCAGGGTAGCTGTCACACAAATAGCATCATATAGCAGACTCTGTTACTTCGACCGCTACAGTACTTCCGCATCGCTTTTTTTTAACGTCAAGTATTACCTCAGGAGCCCCCCGCCCCATCCCACCCGAAAGGTACAGTCTCCCGCAGTGAGGTGTCTACTTGGTCAGAAAATAATTGAATAAAAACAAGTTCACTCTTTTAAAATATCTTGTTTGTCCAACCAATCTCTCAAAAAAAAACTAAATATATTTAATTTACAATGAAATCAAACAGAGGAAATCAGAAAAGCCTCTTAGTTGAACCTGAAAGCTAAACAACTTTTTGCTGTCAAAGTTAAAGTTTTAAGTTGCCCATCACTTAATTGACCCTAAATTCAATTAATTAGTTATCATGAGACTCGAGTTGCAGCTCAACTTCAAAGATGTAAACTAAAGAAAAGACACACATTAGGAGATACAGTGCTGATAGTATGAAGAACAAGTCCTTTAAGAGTTAATATTTTTTTGATGGTAATGTAAAAAAAAAGGAATAAAAGTGATAAAGCATCCTGGGTTCATACACCTGTGACCTTGATACTTAGGTGTGCAATAAAGCAGTCGAGTTTGAGATAGGAAGGAAGTGATTTCACTTTACAGAAACCAAATGCCTGATTTTGGCTCGTGTGGACACACATCATTCCAGGACGAGTCTAAGCTATCGGTATGAGCATTTTATCTCCATGTGTTTTCAATCTCAGCTTCATGAACCTGTTACATCACTCCACCATCCAGTGATCATGAGGACAGACAGTGCACAGGCTTTTACTTTAAAAAGCCAACGTGGATATAAATGACAGAGAGGGACGGACGGATGGAATATTTTGGCTCTGAGAAAAGTTTCCAATCGTGGTGAATTATAATGACAGCTCACTGTGTGGTGGAGTCAGATGTGGATTACAAGGAAAAACTCCGCAGAGAGCAAAACAAACCTGATGGTTGAAAACAGTCGACCATTCTCCTTTTCGACCCCTCGAGAATGTGAGGCATTTCACGTCATCCAACGACAGAGTTAAGTATTAAAACTGACAGATGGATGTCGGAGCATCGTCACTGCTACATTTACTTCTCCGTAGAGTCAAAGAAACCTGAGCTGAGTTTGAACGCCACAGAGGGAGCAGCTATACGACCATCTGGCCACTTCAAGGCCCCCGGCTGCATTAAGGCCCTCCATCAGCCGGCACATGGAGGCAGATGTTTAACATCCAACTCCCAGCCTGGAGAGAAGTTGGGTGTTCTCTGAAATGGTTTTACTCGCAAACTTCTAACATACACACACACACACCTCCACTTTGCACTTAAAAAACTTGAATTTCCATTCTGGTATGGGCTCTTGACTGATTTTATTGCGTTGCTTTTATATTTTGCTGTGTTGTCAGATTTATTTTTTTTTAATCCGTTTTGGTCCATGTTTTATGGTGATGTTGTCCTTGTGTTTCTTGTCTTCTGTGTGCTCCTGTTGCAACGCAAATTTCCCCTAATGGGACAATCAAAAGATCTGAATCTGAATACACAACTTCTTGGTACTTGATTTTACTCTCTTCTTTTGGTGTAGTAGTATTACTTTCCGCAAACCTTGTTGGAAGAAGAAAGCCTGGGACTTTGAAAACCATGAAACAGAGATCGCAGGCAGGTAACAGCACTTTATGAGTCTTACAACAGTGCAGTTACACTCAGAGATCTTCCGGGGGCGCCAAAGTGCACCAAACCAAATTCCTACATAATGCTGCTTTAAATTATTTTGTTGAAAAAGCCGGGAACACCTCAATGTTTACGCAAAGATGTTAAAGATCCAACCTGCTGGGAGTTGTATAACTCTGTATGTACATTCATAATGTAAATACTGCTTTATCTTGTATAGAATAGAATAGAATAGAATTACTTTATTGAAATTGTGGTGTTACAGCAGCAGGTTGTCCAAACACACAATATTAGCAAATAAACACAATATAATATTAAATACAAAGTAAATAAACACTAAAAATCAAAACTAAGAATGAGAATATATACATCCAGGATTTAACTAAACATTACTCGTCTTAAATATGAAAAGATTAAATACAACATACTTTGCTGGAGGTAGATGTAAATGTGCAAAAACAGAGTTGTAAATGGACACTATATATCTTCTTATTTTAGCCCTACTTAGTACTTATTGCTTTTTTTATTGCTTATTATTGTGTGAAGAGCAATGGTAACACCGAATTTCCCCCCGGGATTAATAAAGTATTTCTGATTCTGATTCTGATTCTGCAGGATGCAAACAGACAAAAAACGACCACAGGTATCGATGAACATCATCTACATATCCCCAAACGGGGTAAACTTCAGCGTAAACGTTTTTCACAAGTTGATTGTTTTAGTTGTGCCGGATTCTATGGGGGTGCTGCAGCGCCCTCAGCACCCCTACTTCCTGTGTCTTTCAACACATGTATGTCAGTGACTCAAAATACTAAAGTTGAAAACCAAAGCCTAAAGTTTTTCTCTGTTTCTCTTCTATCAAGAGTTTTAAGAGTTGAAGGTGATAACAGCAACTTTCTGAAACACTTTCTACAGCATGCTTTCTACTGTTTTGAATCTGACAGCTTCTACATGTTATTTATACGTTACACCAAATCCCCGTATTTAATAGGACAGCTGAGGTCCAGAGACGGATACATTTCCCCCCAGCGAGGTCACACCACATCATTTTTATACTCCATCTTGTCATCGTCTGTTGTACTCCAGCTACATCTTGGTGTGGGAGAGTTATCTCCGAGGCTTATTTTACTAATTTATTAACGTTGTGGGGAGTGCAGCTGGAGCATAAACACATGGATGTGTTGAAGGTGAGGAAATCCCAACACTGAGCTCCAGGGGAGGGGCGGGGGGGAAAGCGGGGCGGGAGCGTGGGAAAGAGAGAAAGGAGGGGGGGAAAGAGGGATAATGGTGCAGAGTGTGAAACAGATCCCACAGGTTTCAGTCAGAGGGGAGTTCACCTGGTGGAGAGGTGTGGAGGTAACATGTGGAGGAGTGCTAACACCTCTGGAAGAGATTGAGCCGTTGTGGAGCAGAAGGAGGGGGAAAAAGAAAAAGAATTACAGCGATCCCCAGAGTCTTATTTTAGTCTGAATACAAACATGGAACATAATAAAAACACAGCATAGCAGCGAACACATGAACACACTAAAACATGCACCTCCATTTGATGTCAGCACGACTGGTCAACCGCCCCCCACCCCCCGCCCCCCCCCCCTGGAAACATCTGTTTATACACTCTGAGCGTATGCTGTGTGTCAGGCGGCTGTGAGCTGTGAGGTGGAGCAGGAGTCTCAGCGCTACAGGAGGTGACGGGGTAATTCCTGAGCTGTGAGGAAGGCGGAGGTCGACCATCCCTCCTCGTCTTCTCATGTTGACCGTAACAGCCCTCGCACGGCGGGCCCACGCCAACCAGGGTTAAGAGGGTGATGGAAAACAAGAAGCATCTTGAAGAAACGCAGTCCGGATTCAAAGTGGGTGGCCGAGCAGATTGCCACAGAAAGGGGGAGGAGGTGTGTGTGTGTGTGTGTGTGTGTGTGTGTGTGTGTGTGTGACTGGATAGCCATCTTGTGAAAAGATTGTTGTGTGCTGTTGGTTGCCTGCTCTGACTCCGTCTGATGTCACCTTTGAGCGGTCTTAGCTGTTTCCTGTTTGAGCCGGGGATTGCCACAGAGCTTCCAAAGAGGGTTAACTACCACAACCGTTTGTTGTGTCAACATTTGTCAACTCTTTGTCCTCTTTCACAAATACCTTCCCAAATTTTCTTAAATGTTCTTTTAAAGGGAGAGTCAGGAGCATTGTTCTTTGCAGCTTGTAAACACAACATTCAAACTCCTGGGCTCATCACCACCCTCCCTGCAGGATGTAGTGTGTACCTTCACTGCAAGCCAACCACAGGTGTTTGCCACCTGCCGGTCCAACAGAAAGAAGGACAACGCCACGCCCGCTGTTGACTCAACTAAAGAAGATATTTGCCTGATCAGACAGTCAGCTGACTACACATCTCATCAGTCGTCTTTCATTGATTATTAATCAGTTTAAAGAATTCCCATGCAGCCTTTAGACATTGAACTAAAGAAGTGCTTAAAAAACATTCAATAAGGTGAAACACCACTCGAACATATTTTAAGCTCTACATTCTCCTCTGATTACTGATTGACTGAGGAGCACAGCACCTCCCTTTCTTCCACCTTTCTCGCTGTTGGAGCTCTGCAGAATTCAGGGCCCGAAGGCCCAACACAGCCCCCATTATGTTTAACCATTACCAGCCCCGCCAACAGCCCCCGGGGGGGGGGGGGGGGGTCGCAGGAGAGAAGTCCTTCCACTTTAAACCCTCATGCCTCTTTTTTTTCCCCAGAGTCAGGAAATCAGTGACTCTGCTGAGCTGGTTTGGATGGTATTTGGCCTTTTTCCCTCTGGGGGGGTTAACAGCATTGTTCTCACTGTGTTTGGTGCTCTGGATGAGTGCAGTTTAATCCTCACTTCCCCGCAGCTGTGACACAAACTCCCCCCCCTGCAAACCGAGACTTTGGCTGGCTGCTTCATCCCAACGCCCCCCTCGGGGCAGAGACGGAGCTGTTGTGGGCACTCAAGAGATAAAACCTGATACTCAACTCAAAATTTTAAAAAAGTAAGCACCACCGGGGAAAGCTTCTCGCCTTTCGGGATAATAAAAGTATCAAATAAAAAGCCCTCTCTTGCCAAAATCCTGTTAACAACATGCGAGGGAGACAAAGAGACGAGGGGACGGAGACAAAATGACGGGGGACGAGAGCGAAGAGGAGATGCTGAGGACAAAACAAAGAGGTGGGAAGCTGAGACATGAAGAAGTGTGTTGCTATTGTCAGAAAGGTTTCGGGGGAGGAAAGTGAGATGTGTACCGGCTTTCACTCCAGGACAAAGAGATGAGTGTTAAAACTTGCAAAAACTTGTCAGAGATCCTGCAGAATTTGAGGAAGAATCTGCCAGAATAATATCTGCAGGATGTATACAAACTGGTCTTGGGTCATATTTTAGGACTATTTGACACATATTCGAGGACATTCTGATAGATGTGGAAATTTTGGGCGCCTGGTGGTTGGTTTTCTTACCCCATGTGTGGAGGCTGTTGTCCTCAGGGCGGACGGCCCGGGTTCAAATCCAACCTGAAGCTCCTCTACTGCATGTCACTCCCTTTATCTCTCTCTCTCCCTGAATTTTGATTCTATCCACTTTTTTATGTCTTTTTATAAACTACTGAAAATGTCCCTATTTTTGGGGTGTGCCGCATGATTTTTTTTCACGCTTTGCGACTTTTTCCTTGCTGCCCCCTGGTAAGATTTCTACAAGACTTCAAGGTGTGACATGAGAACGCAGCAGGACATTTTTGAGGAAAGTTCATGGTGAGCGAGTAGTCGAAGGTGACAATGTTTAAGTCCTGACTGCTGCACGGCCGGTTCGATTGTCCACAAAATGAAACAGCTTCTCTTCTCTGTTCGCTTGTATGTTTTTCTCAACTCTTTCATTTGTATTGTGAATATCTCTATTTACATGTAGTGTATTAATATAAGGTAAAAAAACTGTCATCTCCCCCTGTGAAGGACTTTTATGAAGAAGCAACTCAGGAACATTTCAGGAGCATCTGTCCTGAATTATTATAGACATTTTCAGGAGTGTGAATGTGTGAAAAGAGCTCTAGATAAGAAATAAAAGTGTGAAGAAATCTGTTTCCTTGGTGACATCACAGTCAAAAACAAGTATGAGATAACAGGAAGCTAACCACTGACATGAAGTCTCCGTGTTTATGGAGCAGCGTGACGAATAATCAATCTGTTTGTTATCTTAGCGGGGTTTTCCTCTTTTGAAACGGCCTTCACAGGTGGTCCCTGCTCATTACCTCTCACTCCATTGTTATCCTTTCGTATTGGAAAAACATGCAGCCCCCGACTTCCTACTTTGTCCTGATGATAAATAAATCAGGAAGATGTTAAAGGTCGTCATGCACGGCAGAAACTACAAATACAGCATGAACTTGAGCAGCTGCTTGAGATGCTGTCTCTCCTTCAGATAACTAACTAACAGATAAGTTTAATTAACAGCAGAAGAGATCATGCACATACTTTCATTTCCTTTAGAGGTTGTCAATATTCAAACACTGCTCGATATAAAAGACAAATAACACAAAAAATGAATCTAAAACTATTTAAATTAATATTGAACTTATTCATCTTTCTGAAAGGGGGATTTATTACAGCAGAGTTATATTAGCTGGTAGTCATAATTAACAGGTAACTCAGTATACACTGGAAGATATAGTACATATAAAATAAGTCTTTGGCATAAAAAGAGATGGTTGTCACAGGTTTTATTTGCACTCATGCAAAAAGTGACGACAGGCTGCAAAAGGACATTTCTATTTTTGTGCTTTTTGCCTTTATTTGTTAGGCTGTGAATAGGAAATCAGGAGAGAGCGAGAGAGAGAGTGGGGAAAGGAGCCACAGGTCAGACCTTAACCAGGCCGCCTGCTTAGAGGACCACAGCCTCTATACATGGGGTGCGACCTAACTGCTAGGCCATCTGCGCCCCTGAAAACTGTCATTTCTTTAAGTAACAGTACCAGAAGCCAAAACCTTTCTGGAAAAATCCTTAAAAAAGTGCATAATCCTGCAAAATGTAAGTTCATTTTTTATGTTAAATATTCAGGATTAATACAAAAAAAAATTGAAGTCCATAAAAAAAATCCTTAGGCGTTTATTTTTTCAGAGCTTCAGGTTTAAAAGGCAGAAAAGCAGTTTATCAACAAGGCTGTGCTGGTGTGGATTGTTCAGATTTGCGTCCCAACAAAAAATACATTAAAGCAACTTTTCCTGATAAAAAACGATATGCGAGAAAAAGGACTCCCCATGCACAGCCAAACCCTGCACCCAGCAGGTGCTGGTCGGCTGCAGGAACAGAAATGAAATGATCCTGAGGAAGCTACAGACGAGACACGTTGTTCACTCGCAAATAAAGTCATTCTCAATGTGCTGCAGATTTTCCAACTGTTTTTATTTATCTCCTTTTCTGTCCACTTAGCAAAGAGTGCAGAGCAAAAAAGCAGCTGAGCTGAGCATCTAAAGCTGTGTTGTGAGATAACACCTGGCTGGAACAATAGGCGCCATGGCAGCAGCTTGAATTTCCCCCCCATAACAGACAGGTGACAGGAACCCAAATAATATCACAACAAGAAAAGCAGGAAGAACATGTTTGTGTTTCGCTTTGTTGGTCCAAAGACTCCAAAGAGTCTTCACATCTCCTGAGGAAAAGCTCTGCACTCAGCCTGGTCTATTAAAAGAGCTTCTGTCCTGATCACAACATTTGTTTTCAAGCCTTTTAGTCTCCACTGATTTGTTTTTCACAGACAGGGCAGGATATAAATGTCAAGAGATGTGGTTTAAAGATCAATGAAGTCCTCTAAGGAGTGAGAGGTCGGGTCGAATCTTTGAAGCAGGTGGCTGCTGTTCCAGTCGTGTGTGAAACCAAACATGTACATATAAACATACATAGGCCTAAATACAGTATGTGATACCTTCTTCTATATACAAACTTACGTGAAATAACATAAAATTCCAACTCATCTTTACCCAAACCGAGATCTTTTCCAAGACATAAAATCGTACTCCCTGCATTACTCATTCTTGCACATGAGGCGTAATAGGGATGTAAGTATTGTAAGTCTGTAAGCGCCCTTACCCACACACACCAAATCTCCAACTAGGGTCTGATTGTTTCACAACCTTAACCATGTGTTTATTCAGTTACCATGACGACATAGGTCACTTTATGAAGTCATCTGACCTTGTCCTTTCCTTCACATCCAAAATCCCCAAAATGCAACATTGAATGATACCAAAAGAGCTCAAAATGCAATATTTAATAACACCAAAAGAGCTCAAAATGCCAAGACATTACAGGAAAATGGTCCCATGTGAGTAAAGTAAAAGATTGTTGGAAAATGTTGGAGGGGAAAAAAAATGCAAAAAGACCTCAAAAGACCCACCTCCTGCTGTGAATTTTGTGGCAGCTGCGGAGACAAATCCTCAGATAAATCCCAATGATGTCAGAGTCCTCCTTCAACCTGCAGAGACAGAATGAAGAATGCAGCGATGAGTCCAAATCACCAAAGCAGACCCTCTCCAGAGAGCGACACTTCAGTCGTAGTTGGCTTTACTGTTGAATGAGCATCTTTCCCCCTTTTTTTTTTTTTTCGCTCGTTGGTATTTTCCGTTTTAAACCTGAGACAGACGCATGTGTGCACCTGGAGAAAATGTTTAAACTGTTTCACATGTTCATAAAATAGAGAGGGGGAATAGGAGAGACGCTGATGTCTGCAGTCCTCGTTTGACTGACTGACTGACGTTGGTCTCTTTGGAACAGTTGCATAATGTTTAGCACAAAACAAGAAAACGCATTCATCCTAACTTTATTATATAATCCAACTAAAGTCACTGCTGAGAGGGATAAGACGTAAGCCTCATGTGAATGACTTTTCAAAGACCACAAAGACCACATTCAGTTTTCAGAAGTGGGGTCCAAACAAGGAGCTGAAAGGTGGCTGTGAATGTTTGTTTGATTGTCACATGGTCAGAAATACAACTTACATGTTCTGATACTGTTGCTTTGAGTCTCCTGAATCAAAGTAAACTAGCTTGCAACAACAACTTTATAATGTGAGAATACGTCAAAGGTTTGTTTAAGGAGTTTTTGTTTTGGACTTTGGAGCCACAGGTCGGGTTTGAACCCAGGTCAATTTTTTAAATAACTAGCCGAGGCTGGCCTTAAAGGTCAAATACTATCCTCCTTTTGAACCAGTTCAAATAAGTCTCAAAAGTCCCCAAAACACGTCTGGGAAGTTTTTTGTTCTAAATCCACTCTGATCCTGTATTTGATCATGCCTATAAACCCCTCTATTTCAGCCCTGCTCAGAACAGACTGTTTCTGTGTCTGTACCTTTAAATATGTAAATGAGCTGTGTCTGACCACGCACCCTCTCTGGAAGGGCTTTGGTGACTCGGCTTTCGCGCTCCATGTCCTATTGTTAACGGTGAGAAGGCAGACTCAGAGGGCAGAACAAACACCTAGCTGTGGGAGTGTCACCCACCTGGGGGAGGGGCTACTGCCCTTTGTGATGTCATGAAGGGAGAATCTCCAAACGGCCTGTTTGAGCACACATTTTCTGAAAAGTGGAGCAGGGAAAAGACGGAGAGGATGGACTTTTCTCATAATTGGGGGGTTTGTAGACGGACTAGGATCACATGTAAGTGTTAGAAAAACAAGGTAAAGTGTATTTTGCATAATACATGACCTTCCCATTTTAGCTTCCAGTAAGATGGAGGACCATTGAAATCTTAAAATGGCCCACCACAGCAAACTACCCAAGAAAAACTCAATAGGACTATCGACGGTCATCAAACATGTCGGTGGTGTCAGCAGCAGATTCAGGTTACTCGGCCCTCATCGTACTGATGGCACACATACATCAGGCTGTAGATGATTAACTAATGGCTAACTCTCGTTCCTTTTCCTCTGCAGTATCGAGGCTTTTTAATGGATCCCGTCAGAGGAGAGCAACACTCAGCTCAGTTAACAAGGCAGGTCAATAGAGTGACTTCAATAGTCCCGGCATTTTACTGGATTGCAGTGCTTCCCGATAACACAATCTCCAATACGGGTTAAAATGGAAAAGATTAGAGACTGAAGATTAACACAGGAAGACGCTGAAGGTGGAGTTCTGTGGAAACGTTTTAAATGACAATGCTGTAAATCTATCAGTGGAGTGATCAGCAGAGTGGCCTCAGGGGTCGTTTTAGTACTTTTTACAACAGCAGTGCCACACACAAACAAACACTGAGAGACTTAATAGAATGGCTTTTAGTTGTTAGTTACTTTATCAAGTCCTGCCTTAGGGTAGATTCTATTTCCACACCATAGACAACAGGCCTGGTTCAGACTTCATGATATCAGGACTTACGGTGAAAATAGGGGATTTTTTTATGACACTGCCTATCCAATACTAGTAGTAGTACCATACTGATTTGGACCTATGCAGTATGCGGAAAATTGCACGATCTGCAGTATGGCAAAACTACCCGGATGTCGTACTGAAATGACCTGGAGAAAAAGAGGATTTTCTGGCACAAACCTCACCAAACTGACAAGATGCACGAAGAGTGAAATGTTTAGAAGAGGTCAGAATGCTCCAGCAACACTTGTAGTAAGAAGATCAACTTTATTAACAATTTAGACCGACGCGTTTTGGCTCGTGGCCTTCATCAGGGTCATCAAGAAACAGATTAACAAACATCATTTAAATAGGGTGGGTATACAATTGAAGGAAAGGTAAAAAAAAAAAACACTGCCTATACAATACTAGTAGTAGCACCATACTGATTTGGACCTATGCAGTATGTGGACAATTGCAAGATCTGCAGTATGGCAAAACTACCCTATATGTCGCACTGAAATGACCTAACACGGCAACGAGTTCCTGTCATTCCCACAGAGTCATCCTGAACCTGACCTGCCGTATACAGCAGCAGGTGTGGCCAAAAAAAACCTTGAGAACATAACATTACATACTTTGTTTCTACGTAAAGTGATAGTCTGATAAGGAAATATAACATCACCAAAAAAGGTATAATCAACCGGTGGCATCGGGTTTATGAACGGTGGAAAAACAAGCAGCGTTTTGCCACACATACTTTGGAATAAGCTCAAAATAATACACAGTCGCTCCACAGGAGCTTCACTGGAATCGCTGCACTAACAAACAGCATACCAGCCGTAGAGCAGGCCTCCAAATCAACGCTCCTCCATTGAATTAAACGTCCAGACTCTAGTCTTCTTGATCTTATATAAAGAAGAAATCTATATAAAGCACACATTTAGTTTCTTTGGTTTGGTTTGATTGGGAATACTTTGTTATTGGGTCTAAAAAAAGGGGTCATTTAAATCAATCAATCTTTAGTAGTATAGCGCCAATACATGACAAGTGTCACCTCAGGACACTTGATTTAACATGTTAATTCCAGAGGGGAAATTCTCTGGCCCCTCGCCTATAACCCTGACCAACTTCCATACTGTGGTCCACACCAGGACTTGAACCAGCCACCCTCCAGTTCCCAACTCATGTCCTCATACTGACTGAGATACCGCTGTCCCAAAAGAGCAGGTAAAAGACCAAAGAGCTCACATTAATCTGTCATGAGCACCAAGTAACAGTGACAAAGAAAAACTTCCTTTAAGAGGCAGAAACAGCCATCTGCTGAAATTGAAAATGGGATTGAGGATAGAGATTGCAGAAAGACGGAGAAGGATAGGGGGCGGCTGTGGCTCAGTTGGTGGAGCCGGTCGTCCCCTTAACTGGAAGGTCAGTGGTTCGATCCCCAGCTCCAGTGTCCTTGGGCAAGACACCTAACCCCATTTTGCTCCACTGCTTTGTCGGCAGCACATGAACATGTATGAATGGTTACTTCTGATGATCACTTTACATAGAAACCTCACATCCATCAGTGTGTGAATGTGTGACCTGCGGTGTAAGAGCTTTGAGTAGCAAGAAGACTAGAACAGTTCTATACAAGATCAAATCCATTTACCATTTAAAGACAAACAGAGCAACAACAACAACAACCATCAGCTGTTTTCCACACCTTATTCTCCAGTCTTTCCAAACTCCATTCAATCTGCAGAGTCCTTCTGCATCTTTAAGAACAAGCTAAAGACCCAGCTCTTATATGAATACCTACTAACTTAATGACGATGGTTTTTGTTTGATAACGACGACTTATAAGATGGTTTCTATACTGATTAGAGCTCTCAAGAACTGCCCTCAATGTTGTGCTTTGCCTCTGGTCACTTCCTGTCAGCACCTGTGTGTCCAATCAGACTCAAAGCTGATCGTTTGCTCTTACTGACATTGTTCCCTTTTTTCTAGATCCTTGCTTGTGTTGTTCTTACTCTCTGATGTACGTCGCTTTGGAGAAAAGCGTCTGCTAAGTGAATTGTAGAATTTCCCACACTGAGATCTGATTTTCTGATCTGATAAAGCACATGGAGGAACATCAATTTCACAGATCAGTCCCATGAAATGTGTATCAACAGTGAAACGGGCAGGAACAACATAGCTGTAAGTTGTGAATGGAGAATATAAAAGTAACGACACACAGTAACAGCTTTTTCCTCAGCTTTCCGTCAGCAGATTTATGTTTGGAGTAAAAGTTTGTCCTTAAGAGAACCTCTGCAAGGGTATAAACTCTTGCCAAGCATTTTCCAATTACAAGAAGTGGGTAAACGAATTCAAGGGATTTTCCTTTCAAGAGCTACAATCCAGCTTCTTCTCCGGCCCTTTAAAGTGAGGCCAAAAAATGCCCAAAACGTGAATTCAATTTGGCCGTACCTCTTAGTTAAAGCAGTGTTAGACTGAAGCTGATCTGTTGAACCCTTCCACAGCTGGGGGCAAGCTATTATGTGGGGGACTGGGGAAGGGGTGGGGGGGATGTCTGCAGCTCAAGCCCCACCACAAAAGGGTCTTTCTTAGAGTATTTAAGACCTTTGGGAACAGGGGGGCTGCATGGAAGGGAAGTATGTGGGTTTAACGCTTATTCGCTCGCTTAAGGAGAGTTAAATGAAAAGAATGACACCACTGTCATAGCGTAAGAAAATTAATTAGCCTAGCTTAGCATTAAGACTTAAGCAAGGGTAAAAAAGCTTAACTGGCTCAGTCCAAATGGTAAAAAACATTCCTAAAAGTTAATTTATGATCAGGTTTTATCGGCCTTGTTTAGTCCATACAGTACAGCTGTGGGTTTTATTGAGGGATTATGTGTTGGGACTATTTCTTGTCCGGGGGCAGACACTTCCTGGAGCTTCAGCTGGTTTCTGGAGGCTTCTGGAGGCTTCCTTACAAGTAAAGATTTAACAAAAGATACATGTCCTGTTTCATTTTGGGCAAATGCTAGCTAGATGTAGATGTTCAATCTCAGATTTGTAGTTCTTGTGAGATTATTAGGGGCTGTTTCTTCATCATACATGTTGCTGAACTGCTCTGGAGATGTAGAGCGATGTAGTCTTTATAGGGAGCCGCTTCCATCACTGGAAAGCAGGACCATCAAATTGTAGCATTTCTCCAGACAAATACAAATACAACATGCGGTTCTGTGAGCCAGTGGTTCTCAACTTGTCGGTCGGGAACCCAAAAGCGGGTCGCAGCAGAGCAGCTTTTTGTGGGTCGTTGACGTCTGACTGCAAAAGACAATTGTGTCAAAAAGGCTATGAAGCACTTTTTAAACATGCTTTTTTTTTAATCAGTTTGCTTGTTCTGTCATGTTCTTACCGTCTGAGGTCCACACTACACAATTGTTCAACAAATAAATCTGATAGGTTGAAAAATATCTGAAATTTGGGTCATGATTGTTCATGAAGGATCTCTTGGAGGGTCCTAAGGCTCGACCAGTTGAGAACCACAGCTCTAAGCCTCCTGCAGTGTATCAGATATGTACATAAAAAACAACCTCCCAGACCAAGGCTAAATGTTTCCCCCTTGCTTCCAGTTGTTATGCTAAGCTAAGCTAACTGCCTGCTTAGGTAGAACTTCCTATTTTAAGTAGATATAAGAGTGTTATGATACTTGTTTTGAAAAAACCAAGTCTCAGTAAGAAGCAAGTTTGCAAACTTTTCCAAAACATTTTTTTCGGCACCTTAACACGCTGGGACCAAAACCCCAGTGTGACACATCAAGCACCGACATTTATCTTTGAGTAAAGAAGAAGAAGAAGAAGAAGAAGAAGAAGAAGAAGAATTAGGGGGAATCTTTCAATGCCGTCTGCTTCTGTTTAACATACATTCCTGCAATCATCTCTTCCTCTCCTGGCAGTAATGAGAGTCATGTGAGGCTGAGCAGAGAGCACTCTCATTAAAACAAGAAGCAGCTCAGGAGCCTCCATCCCTCAGGCTAACACACACACGCACACACGCACACACCTACACACACACACACCTACACACACACACACGCACACAGGTGTTAGGAAGCAGATAGTTTCCACTTAAACTCTAACACTAATCTCTGAAGTGCACGGCTTCTGCAAAACTGTTCAACGAGGTATTCAGAGCGATCGCCGGAGAAGAAGTGAGCAAATATTTACAGTAAATAAATACCGACGTATCGGGGTCAAAACTTAAAGGTGCGACTCACCTGTCTGATCACGAAGGTCAAATCCACCATGTTTATCTGAAGTGTGTGTGAACAATTTTAAAAACTACATTTACAGTTGTCAGCTATGTGGGAACATCTGTTTTGGGCATTTACAGTAACACAATACAAATAGGGGAGAGTAAATCAGGTTATATAAGCCCCGCCCCCCCCCATCTTAAAAATGGAAGTGAATGGGTTTGCAGCTGCTGTCATACAATACAAAACAGACTTGACCGACAATTACCTCATCATTGTGCTCAACAGCCAGTGTGTGTGTGTGTGTGTGTGTGTGTGTGTGTAGTTTTTGTCTGTGTCACTGGAACATTTTTTAAAGGAGCAGGAAACTGTTGCTGCATCAGCACCACAGAAACCGCTCATTGGATTCACTATCATACATGTGGGACTTTTTTTTCCCAATATTGTTAAATTGAATACAAGCGGCAGTTTGAAAGACTTTGACTTTGTTAAATGTTTAAAAATGGATTTAAAAAAAAAAAAGAAATTATTGTTCAGGAGAATAATAACCATTGTCTGTTCCCCGCTCAGCTGGGGCAGCTGTGTTGTATTTGCTGCACATTATTTAAAGAGCCAGCGCAAGAAACGGAGGGGCTTTGAAAGCTGTGCCAGGAGTTCTTCAAAGAGGGGGGAAAAAATAAATAAAAAAAAGGAAACCCCGGTCGAGGTTCTGGTGCCTGTGCAGTTTCCGCTTCAGGTTTGGGTGCAAGGCTCGGACTGTTTGACGGATACCAGGGAGGCAGAAACAATGCTCTGTGTAACACTCACAACGAGCCTCATAAAGGTGTCAGAGGGAGGTGAATGTGGGGATCATTCCTATAGGTGTACATGTGGCTAGGCTTCTTTTTGTTTGCTGTTACTTTAAAGAGATTTTTCAGGATGACATCAGTAGATTGTGCAGCTCCAGACTCACCAAAAAAACAAAACAAAGAACTGCTGGGTCACCAAGATCAGAAAACTTTTTGAAAGGTCATTTCTAAAGCAGGGAAGACAGCAGGCTGAACCCGGAAAAAAAACCCAGTCAATTTGCTTTAAATCAGTGAATAAAAGACAGGATCAGCGTTTTTCTCTTCAAACATGTTCTTAGAAATGATTCTCTGTCCATGAAAATCGATCCTCAGTCACATGACGCCCCTCCTGGATGACGTCGCCCCCCCCTACAGTCCGGCTCTATCTCTTCATTTAGCCCCCTAATTCCCTTTGACACAAACACACAGCCCTCTCCACTTCCTCAAATAACACTTAACACTGCAGCCCGAGCCATTACAAAAGCTTCTCTCTGAAAAAGCAAAAACACGAGGTGTGTTTTTACTCCCCGAAGGCGCTCGCTGATTACACACTCTGCACTAATGCAATGATTATCCACACTCTATCCAATTTCCTCGAGTGTGTGTATGTGCTTACAATGCATGCATTCATGTGTGTGTGTGTGTGTTTGCCTGTAAACCGCAGACCGCACACACAGATGACATCACCTTGCAGCGATTAGCCTGTTAGCTCAACGTTAAACACAACAGATGGCCGAGTTTATTCTCCGAGTTTGGTTTGTATTTCTTACTGTATCGAAAGCTCCAGACATGAAATTAAAGAAGATAAAAAAAAGGAGATTAAAGATTAAAATATGGAGACCTTTTAGTGTTCAGGTGTGGCGAGGTCATCATTTCAGTCTCTCTATGTGATAAAAGACAGGTGTAATAAGCGCACTTTAATGTGGATAGGAGGGTCATTTCTGTGGATTGAACGTGAGCCAAGTTTCTCCCAGACATGATGACACACACAGGAAAAGAGGACACACACACACACACACACACACACACACACACACACACACATCCCTGAGGACCGTGTATGTGCTGCAGCCACCAAATTGTGTTATCCAAAGCCAGAGAAGCATCATCTTTCCTGTCCAGCCTCTGACCCCGTGAGCCTGCTCTGATAATGATTCCCACTCAGTGTCACGGGCTGTCGGCCCCCAGGAATCCAACGGCCCCTGCAGTAACGAGGCCATAACGGCTTCTTTAACGTGCCCGGCCGCCCTGAGAAAAGGATAAGATCGTGAAAGTGTTTACATGTAAAGTGCCTGAAGTGAGCTGTCAACACTAAAGTAGACACACTCTAAAAAAATGATGCTTAGGTGTTGAAAGTTTTCAATACAGACACAAATATCCGTTCCTGCAGATGTCTACCTCCACCCTGATACAATGGAGGTACACCTGTCATCCTGAGTGGTGCTTATTAGTATTGTATAAGTATTGAAGATTGAAATGCTACAATATTTAAAAATCAGCTCATTCTAGTGACATTGTTCCTGTTATGTTGAATAAGCAGCCGAGCACATGGTTTACAGATTTCATAGGAACTATTTCTTTGGTGAAAAGTAGTTCTACTCACGAAATTTTGAACTTTTTTGAACCCCATATTTTTTCATGAAAATTTTCATCTTTTTGGAAGCAGACATTTTTTCATGGAAATTTTCTAACTACTTTTGGAAATACTAGTAGTTAACTAGTAGTAGTTAAATGGAAACATTTACATTGGCTTGATTCTACAGGAGATAAGTGAGGAAAAAAAACGTGTTTCAGTGCACAGCTTTCTCTTAAAAGTGAGAAAAATCAAAAGCCGCTGTGCCATCTGAGATAATCTTACAGGGGAGGAAAAGGCAAAGCTTGAAAAAGGGTTTGGAAAGACATGAGGCTTTGCTCTTTAGGGTTCTGTTTTAGTGTAGAGAATGATGTGTAGTGCTTAAAACAAGCCCCTTGAAATGGAAAAAGAGACGCTGTGTCAGAAAATTGCAAAAAAAAACTTCAAAATAAAACACAAGGCAGTGATCCATGGGATGTAATTCTAGTTGAGGAAACTTGATGGTATGATCACCATTGGTAACTTTTGTCCTTTAAAGTGGAGAAAGTTTAACGCAGTGAACTCAGGTTCCCTTAAATTATTTTGGCTTATGATTTATATGATCTAAGAAGTTGACCTTCAGTTGAGAAAACTTCATGTTGTGCGCTAACAGGTTCCCTCTGAGTGAAGAAAACTAGAGAGGCACCGATCCACTTTTATTCAGTTCTGATCCAATTCTGATACATGTGTTCTGATACCATCATCATGACTGTTGTTGGTATTATGTGTTAGGTTACAAAGAGCTGAAGTAAACCCAGCATTGCATTGTGCTGGCTTTACAAACAAACAGGAAGCAACAACAACTGTCAGGTTTTCAAAATAAATCTTTTAAACTGAAGTGTGAGAACTGTACTTTTGATCACATAGAAGGAGCTTTTCCATCTCGTCTGAATGTCTTCATGATGATCATTTCTGGACACTTCTTACAGTTCAGTCTGAATGTCCTCAAAGTGAGACTGTGCGAATTGAGAATGTTTAAAGTGCCCAATGATCTTTCTCGATCAGTGACGCGGACCTGCGCTGTCGGTTCAATATCTGACAGGTAAATTACATCAAAACCGATATAAACATGATGCAGTGCACTTAACAGCTCCCTTTAAATAAATACAATTGTAATAGTGTGAGGTAAAAGGTCAACTAAAAAAGTGCTCTCTTGACTTCATCTCCTTGTGCTCTCATAACCTCATCAAAACTGAAGAAAGTAGTGACCTCACAAGGGAATTTGTAGCGGGGAACACATGAAGCAGTGCGCTCAAGGGTCGTGATCCAGTGGAGGAAAAACAAGCCAGTTAACTTAATGCTAAACACGAGGACACTGTCTGTACTTTGCTGCCCCACCATATATATGCTGCTGCTGCCTTCTCTTTTTTTTTTTTTTTTATGCCCCTGCCGCCTCATACAGCCCTCTGTCCCCAACTACCCCCATATGGAAGACCGGGTATTTTCCACATGTATCCACTTTGCAGAACGTTGACCAACATCTGTCTGTTCAGAGATCAGAGATGTCAGCGTAGTGATGAGAGAAAGTCAAATCAGAGGAGGAAAAAAAAAAACTGCTCAATCCAAACAATATCAGTGAAGACAGAATGATGGATGAAGGTCAGAGGTAGCTATTAAAAAAAAGTGGAACCCCCTCGAAGTGAGTGATCTCTGGGGGGCAGGGGGGCTTGTCAGAGGGAAGTCACGACGCTGGTGAGAGGGAGAGCGAGAGCGAGAGAGAGAGAGAGAGAGAGAGAGAGAGAGAGGGCAGAAAGGCAGCTCCAGACGGCTGCCCCCTCTGGGAGATGGATCACAGATGTCTGACCCTGCAGGGACTTTCAGTTAATCGTCAAACAAAAAGCCTTTACCTTCTCTTTCTTTCTCTTTTTGTCTCTTTGAGTCTCTGCTGTCTTTTCTCAGTCTGAATCTTGTTTTCATGTATGCCTGCTCTTTGTCTACCCTACACTATCATTATTGCCCTCTATGATTCACTTTTCCGTGTCTCTGTGTTTACTCCACAATGTCCTTGCAATGAGGCTAATCTCTGTCTGCAGATGACAAATACCACTGAGAGCTGCTGAGGGCCGCCCTAAATGACAACAGCAAACAAAGAACTCATTCCCTGCATTCTCCCCCCCCCCCCCCCCTTCTAAAGCAAGCATGCAACTTTTAAAAAGTCTTTTAAGAGCCCAACAAAAAGGTGCAGTTTGGGACGAATATGAAACATTTTGCAGAAAGCATCAGAAGAAGCGTTACCACTGCAGCAAACTGTTGTTCCCACGGATGCTTCTCGTGCTAAATAAATTGAATTAAGACAGCGGAGAGGTCAGGAGTTCAACATTAAAGAGTTTATTTAAACCGGAGCCGTCTCGATGCTGATTGTACCTGATGATTGAATTCAACTGAAAGCATCTGTTGATGGGAAAACTGGCCTGGTCAGTAACGCTTTAATTCAATAAAGCCTCCTTGTATCAGCTATAAAAGCTGGAGCTTCAGGGTTTAGTGTCTGATGTTGTTTGTGTCTGACTATTTTTTTGGTCAAAATAAAATCTCCTAATTCATCCATGACGGCAGGAAATAGATAACAAAGAATGCTGATTTGTGTACTGTAGCTTGTGTGTTTTTTTGTCTGTGAGGTCCCACAGGTGCTGTAACATAATCCCAAGTCTACTTTAGCGGGGTAGTCACCCTCACCTGGAGTCCTCACATGACAAATCAATTCACAGCTGCACAGACCATTAAGCAGACCGCTGCTCCGTCACCAGGGGGGGGGAAGAAGATTAGTTGAGGCATTCGGTCGGATGTTCCCCGAGCCTTGACACTAAATTCATCACAGTACTTTAAAGTCCAATGATGTAGATTTAGGAGGATTTTAGAAATATTCTGAAGAAAGTTTTTCTAATTCTGAGAAAGTACGAATGATTGTTTTTATTTCTGTTTGTACAGATTAACCCACAAAGTGCACAATGTGGCCCCACCTTGTTTCTACAACAGCCCAGAAAAGACGAAGGCAGTCAAAATGTTAGATATTTGATACATTTCAATCCCACCTTTTAAAGTGATACAAGAGTTGTGAATGATGTGGAAAATGAGCCACATGTCGGGTTTGAACCCAGGCCCACTTTGAGAACTAGATTCAGTCCTAAAACGAACGAAAACCACCAATCTGAAATACGATCCAATGGCAAAAATCCTCACTCCCATCCGATCCAATCAGTGAGATTTGCAATCCATTACACCACTTATATCTAACTTTAAAAAATGTGGTATCATCCAAAACTGTAGAAAGGACAAACCAAACACCGGCTCCAGGAACCTGGACGACAAAGTTTTCATGGCCTAACGACTAGCTAGTTATGAGTTAGCTGTGATCTGTAACCTCACAGCAGGATGCCACTTCCTCCTGCACGCTGGACCTTTGGATTGGCTAGCTTCTGCTGATCAGCGAGCAACAAAATTCACGACATTGCAAAAAAACAGAAAGATCTTAAATTTGTTTTTGTTTTTTTTTTGTTGGCAATTGAAGGTTTTGAATCCAGCAGTTCCAAACAGACCTTTGCAGATTGGTGTTGATTTTTTTGTATCAGATTAAATCAACTGCTGTGTCTACTCATTTGACGGGGAAAGCATCATCAGAGACAGTTATTAAACTGAAAAAAGTTCTTACTGTTGAATAGCGATGAGAAATATGCTTCAAGCCAGAACCCATGCGCTCAATCACGACTAATAAAACACACATTATAAATCAACGTTTTCATTGTAAACTGCATACTCGAGGAGACGAGAGAGCCTGAGAGACGGAGCGGCAGTTACAAACGGGGGCAAACGTTCAACCACTGTGAATACAGTTAGTAATGTGAGCAGGATTAGGTCACTCCAGTGACCTGATTTTTATTTCAGCATGAGTCACCTCTATTAAAAACGCCGTCTGCCAAAGCCGGATGGGGAGAAAAACAGAGCGAGCGTTATAGGAATCAGTCCTGCTGTTGTGCTTCGGCTGCAGTGTGCAGTGGTGATAATGACCGGTGACCGTCTGCCAGTCCAAACAAAAATAGGGTTTCCATGGTGCTGCTGAAACCTGGATCCAAACACGGGATTTAACCCTTGTGGTTTTGAGCAATACGGGGATTGACCAGCTGGAGGATTTCTCAGTTGTTCTGAGATTTTACAGTAAATGTGAGTAAGAGCAAGAGCTGTTTCAAGGCTTATCCAATATCAACAGGCTTATCAGGAGAGCATTTTGAGTAAATGATGTCACACTCAAAGGGAAACTACAGAGACCTGACGGAAATTTCCCACTGTGGAATGTGGTTGGAAGAGACCAGCTCAAGAATAGAATCACTATTTAAGTCATTATTACCAAACACGTGTTGCTTTTAGCTGCTTTCTCTAGTTGGACAACACACGGCATCTTTAAAGAGAAGTTAAGATTTTGGGGGATTATCCTTTATTTGCTTTCTTGCCAAGAGTGAGATGACAAGATTGACTGATAGCGTTAGTTAAGTTTGCACCCAAGCTACAGTCCTCCAAGCGGGCAGCCTCGGTTCAAGTCCGACCTTTGGCTTTTTTCCAGCATGTCATTCCCACCGCTCTCTCCTGATTTCCAACTTTATCCACAATGAAAGGCGTCTGATCCAACCTTCACAACAGGGTCCTAAGTCTCTGACTAGACTCTTCTCCTCTGTCGCCCCCCAGTGGTGGAATGAACTTCCAAAACTCCATTCGATCTGCAGAGTCCCTCTGCACCTTTAAGAAAAAGCTAAAGACTCAGCTCTTTCATGAATACCTACTAACTTAATGATGATGGTGTCCATATTATTGATGATGATGATGGTTTTTGTTTGATAAACGACGACTTATAAGATGGTTTCTATACTGATTAGAGCTCTCAAGAACTGCCCTCAATGTTGTGCTTTGCCTCTGGTCACTTCCTGTCAGCACCTGTGTGTCCAATCAGACTCAAAGCTGATCGTTTGCTCTTACTAACATTGTTCCCTTTTTTCTAGATCCTTTCTTGTGTTGTTCTTACTCTCTGATGTACGTCGCTTTGGATAAAAGCATCTGCTAAGTGAATTGTAGAATTGTAGAATCCACTCTCTCATCTAAAATAAAAGGCAAAAAAGCCCCAAAAATAATCTCAGGGAAGAAAAGACTACGGTCGCTTCCACTCTTTGGCGCACCAAAACCTGTCAAATGTTGTGTACAATAGCCACCGGCCACTAGTTGTGGCTGCAGCTCTGGTCAGTGACTTCTGCCATCCAGCCTAATGCTGCACTATGATCCGAAAGTAAACAACAGGAGAGTGAAAGAAGGGGATCAAACCGAGTCACCAATTTTGAAGGGGACCAGAGTTCCATTTTGGTCCGCACCAAAGTTCGTTTGAGCACCGCCCAAACCCAACGAACTATCAAGCGCATCACAGTTCGTTTAAAACTGACCGAACGTCTCAGGTGTTAATGCACCTTAAGTAACAACCAGTAAGTCTGAATATATCATGAATTGTTTTCTTTCAGTTATTAACCAACTGAAACAGAAGTCACATCAGGACTTTCTGCTCAGACACAAACACAATATGCAATCTAGAGTAATCTCCTTCATACAGCTTAAAGCCTTTTCTATAACCCGAGCCATATGTTACATATGATACCGTCTTATCACACATTACACACAGATACCGCCTACTGTAGCAGGTGGTGGTAACCTTTCATCATTAGCATACAGCTGTAATGCCGAGTCCACAACCGACTCTAATCCAAGCTTATATCAGTATTCAAACATGTCTGATACATCATTAGCTGGCAGTATAAAAGACCGGATATTTGGCAGGGAGAAAAACAGGAGGCGCAGCAGTGGCTGAGAGACATAACCTGAAGTGAATGTTGAACACAACCGGCGGAGTTTAATGAGCCCGCAGTTGCTCAGGGACTAGATTAAGTGCTGGAGGCCATGCAGCTGCAAAACCCACCGTCCGTCTGCCGTGCATTCCCCTGAGACTGACCCCCAGCTCGCCACAAAGGAACAAAAAAAAAAAAAAAAAAAAAAAAAAACACTGCAGATTCTTTCTCCTCATTTCACCCGACAGGAGGGGTTCCCGTCTCCGCCCTCCACAAGTCATCCACTTCTTTGGATGTCTCTTTCTTTTCTTTGCTCCACAGAAGCGTATACACTCTGCCTACAATGGAGAGAGGGGACAAGTGTAGGGTGAGGGCTTTGTTATTGTGGAGACCCCACCCTGCTGGTTTTCCAGTAAACAGCAGGCTGTTAGAGCTACTGGAGGTCGGTGTGTACCCCCAGGAGAGGCTCATCTCGGGCCGCCGCAGGGGTGGCCCCCGAGGACAGGGAGAGTCGGGGGGGATAAAAGAGTGAACAAGGGGAGTGAAGAATAGCAGGGGAGAGAAGAGAGAGAAGGGTGATTAGCTCCATGCTGCCTAATCTAATCAGTGTGCATGACTGCCCTACAGCGTAGCACGGAGGCGAGTGAGACACAGAGAGCGGAGAAAGGTTTTGGTCAAGTTTCTTTCCTTTCAGAGATAGAACAGAAACTGAGGCCACACAGAAAGGTCATCGAGAAAACACTGCTGAACACTCTCACATTTCATATGGAGATGAGATGCTTTGAGCTCCTATCGTGCTCCCTGACAACAACAACAAAAACATACATATATGCAATTAACTGCAATACAAAATGAAGCATTTGGAAGCCCTGACTTCAAATAATCATGATAGTAGTTTTGGACTGTCACTTTTTCTGTCACTTTATAATTTGAGAAAGTTTTTTTTTACATTTCAAATACAAAGACATATACACTGTTCAGATTTATGATTAAACAAATACACTTTCTTTGCACATAAGTCGCGCTCCAAGAGGCCTCCTGCATGCTGTGCTGCCCACAGTTTTCTTTGTTTTAAAGTTATCTTTTGGGCCTTTATGCCTTTATTGCAAAGGACAGCTGAAGAGAGACAGGACATGTTGGGATGAGATAGTGGATGAGGGCCGAGGTCAAATTCGCACCCACAGCCACAGCGACGAGAACTATAGCCGTCGTACATGTGGCATTACGTGACATAACCGCTAGGCTAGCAGCACTCCTTTAGTTTTCTTTCTTAACCATAAAATAGAAGAAGTTTATTATCTACACCTACCAACTATGTTAGATTTGAAATGTGGGAGTATTCCGTATTTGAAAGTAGAGACAAAGTTTCAGCTGATAGATGGTTGTTAAAGATTGTAAAAACTGACTTAGCACCACGCTAAATAAACATTAGCTAACGATTCATGTAAGACAGCTGAGTCATTGGGGAAAAAAACTAAGTTGTTTTGTTTTAAAAAACTGAAAACTGCTATAGATTAGCGTTACATAAAATGTAAAAACGATTTTAGCTCCATTTTGAATAAACACATGCTTACATTAGCTCGCAAATCATGTTAAAACGCTGAGTCATCGCAAATGAACCCAACATTGTTAATCAAACAATGCCTTCATTCAATTTTTCAGTTTTATTTAACCTTTATTCAACCCAGAAAAAATCTCATTGAGATTAAGAATCTCTTTTACAAGACAGAGATTGGCCAAGACAGGAAGCAGCAAAATGGGTTTCAGGCATAAATAAATGAATCACAAAATGAACCCTTCATCAAAATCTGTCATAAATCATCAACAACAACAAGGCGATCAAAAAGGGAAATACGAGTTAGTTAAAACATCTACAGTCAGATGTTTCTGCCTGCAGATCATTAAGAAGACCTCTAAAAACATTCAAGGAAACCAGTTCCCGAAGATTTAAAGTATCTTGCAAGGTGATCTCCAATGGCTTAGCTGGGAAACTGGCGAAAAACTGGCGAAACATCCCACGTCTGAAGCGGCTCTAATAAAAAAGGAAATAAACTCGGACACATATGTCTGCTTTTAATTCACTCAGAGATTCTGCTTTAGAGGCTTGGAGTGGAAAACCTTCTAACGTAATGTGACCCACTTTAGATTTTCTCAGAGTTTTTAAGGGTTTTCTTTGCATTACATCAATTTTTATAGCCAAATAAACAATCTTAAGGTTAACAAGCGTTAAAAAAAACAACTTCTGTTATGTGTTGGTTTCATTAGAGCACTTCCTTGGATGCTCCTGTTGAAAGTTTTATTGAGTGCACCCAAAGAGAAATCTTGCAGGGTGAAATAATGACCCAAAGAAAGCGCTGATAGTTAAAAAACAGATGTGAATGTTGTTGCTCTGCGTACAAGTGCAACTATAACAGTAGTTCACATGTACAGTGTATAAAAACCAGCCTTGTTATCAGGGTCAGCTACACCAGAAAAAGGGCTTTTCTGTCACAAACTGTATTCCAGATGTTAGCCCCAGCCGGCCGGAGTCGTCTGGTTTAACCTCTGACACAGAAGCAGCCGTTCATTTAGAGGATTTCACACTCTGGTCATGGTGACACCACAATCCTGGCTTTGGTTTCAAGAACACACTGATAATGCGCAGGTCTGATTTCCATCACTCAAGTTATATTTACAGTTATAGAAGTAAGTGTTTATTTAGGATCCAAAGTCAGGGAGAAGATGTAAATCAAATCGTCCTCTGAAAATAGTCTCCATTCCAGGAGAAATTCACTGACCATTCCCATAAACTGAAGCAAACATCCTGGATTTATGACAAAGGCAGTGAAATGAAAAGCAAAAGAAGGCACGAACAGAAGACGATGTGGTCTGTTTCAACGGGTTTGCAGCTAATGTTTTGTAACATGCATTAAAAGTATCGACGACTACATCATCCGCACTAAAAAGAAGCCTGGGAGTATTCTTTGTCCATGGTTTTTAAAGTTTACCGTTCTGTTTAGGGGGAAAAAAATAAACACAAAGTACGTTTTTCAAAGCATCTGTGCAGCAAAACAGCCAAAAAAGAGAAAAACGCGTGTATTTTTGCCTTTCTTGTGGCGTTTAACAGAGGGGAAAAAGTGCTCTGCGTGGTCGTAATAAATGAACCTCAGGCTTTTTTTAATGGGCCGAACACGGAGCCCTGAGGGACCACGTGCATTAGCTGGCGTTTGAGCTCAAACCAACTGGCAATTCCCTGACCAACGCAATGGGGCCACCATCTTTTATGCATGTCACTTTTGCAGAGATGACCTAAGCATCATTAAAACATCAGAAACAGCAATTAAAATAAGGGACAAATTGCAAAGAAATGGTTCAAGCTAATTACAGAATACAGACTCACGACCGAGACCACACAGTGGCTGCACCGCTGAAACTCTGCAGCTGGTTATAAAGTGACTACAATGCGTTTAACTAGAACAATTTAGTTGCCGGGGAACCAAGCAAACTTCAGAGGTCATTAGGGTTGTTGCAATACCAGAATTTCAAACTTAGTATCATATCTAAGGATAATCATACTGATTTCAAAACCACCAAAGCAACAAAAAGCTTCGCAAGCGAATTTATGTGAACTGTCTATATAGCATAAAATACATTGGCAATATGTTTGTGCAATTAAGACATTGCTCCTCTCTTTCACTAGTTAAAAAATGACTCAAAATCCAAAGCTTTTTCTAAAGCCTCAGTACTTTAAAATACTTTCATTACTTCGGTACTTTCATTCAAATAACAGAATTTGCTTCGTTTAAAACCTTGTTCAACACGTGTGAGTATTGACATTTTGACAACCTTAGTAGCCATGGTGGGTATTAGCTCGTACTTCTCTTTTATTACTATCCAGAAAGCCTAACCAGATCTCTTACCTTCGTGTTTTTCTCATGTGGAACCAAATTTCAACTGTCTTAAAACTTTGACCAAAAATGACCACTTTCACGACCTAACAAGTAATCTATGTGCCTTCACCTAGCCAAGCACCTATTTCAAACTTGTGTACAATAATACGTTTACATGTACCATTGAGGGACACAAACAGAGGGCTCCTGTACTCTTGAGGTTAAGTGCTTCATGGAAGGCCAATCACATCATGCAAGGTTGGGATTTTGCGGACGTGGCAGATTTGACTGACAGGTGTGCACATCACTGTTAGCCTGGAGGTTTCAGGCCCTCCTTAACTTCACCTCTTTGCACTTTGCAAGGCTGACCAAAGTTAGTTTGAGGGCGCA
Organism: Labrus bergylta; assembly: GCF_963930695.1. Taxonomy (NCBI): domain Eukaryota; kingdom Metazoa; phylum Chordata; class Actinopteri; order Labriformes; family Labridae; genus Labrus; species Labrus bergylta. The sequence continues at coordinate 22,876,316 of NC_089211.1, forward strand.
ATCGCGCTTAAGCACAGTATGGAACAACTTGGTCTAGTGTGACTGCGCCCTAAGACGGCATTTCCAACATGGTGGCCGCCATCATTGGACTTCAAACTCTGCTTCTAAAACTACGTCCATGTATTATACAGTCTATGATTTAGAGTCTTTATTTTGTCAGCAGCCATGATGATTAAGGATTTTCATTTGGGAGTTGGCTAGGCTAGGTTATGATTAAGCATTTGTAAAAACACAAGAGCTATTGTGACAGAGATTTTAATGTATTAGAGAGAGCATATTCCACGTGGAAAAACAGTCCATGTGGGCGTGATCGTTCCAACCACAATGAATCTGTGGCTGAGGTTTGGAACAACAACACTGCATCCCTCATGAACACTGTTCCTGTTAAAACACAGCAGTAAAGAGCATCACTCATGGAAAAAAGATATATGTTTTTTGGGGGAAAACACAAGAAGTATAAGCAAAGTGAAACGCACTTTGTGAGCGATGCATGAGTACATTTCTGACTGTGGTTACATCGTGGTCCAAAGACTTTAAATATAAAAGGTTCTGTGCCCTCAGGAGACCTTTCTCTTCCACACACTGGTAAATACTGGTTTACAGGTGGGACCAGTTCTCAGGTTTACTGTTGAAACACAACACGGGACAACAAGGCACAAATCTGTGTCGCACTTTGTCAAGACCACTGGGAGACTTTCTTTTCAAGCGATAAAAGAAAACGCTACTTTACACCTGCAGAATGTCCTCCGATGAGCAGGAAACAAACAGTGCCCGGATCAGGTGTTCTGGGTTAAGGATGCTTTTGAGAGGAGATGTCAAGGGGAATGAAACTTGGTTGAATGCAGAGGTCAGACACTCACATTGAAAACTATCTTTTTCTAGAGGCAGGAATACAATTTAAGTTATTTTACAATAAAAATGACAAATTAATGTCTGGTTTCATGTATTTAAGAATTATGATTTACATTGTTTACCAATTTCTGACCAAACAAGAATATATATATGGAAAACATATAAACAATGACAGCTGGTCGAAGTTTGGTCGATTAATTGATCAGACAATGAAGCAACTATTTTGACAATTCACTTAAGACATTAACCAATAAGTAAAACTGCCAATCATGACGTATTTTCTCCTTCTCAAATGATGATTGGCTGCTTAATTTTCACTTAGCATTTAAAGAAAATTTGAATATTTTGGCATTTTTCTGACGTGAGTCCAATGTGAAAAAAAAATACAGTTTCCGTTCTGAAATTGACCCCTCCTACAGCTGTCACTTTTATGAAAGATGCAAAGAGACACTTTTATGACTTAAAACTGCAATAACACACAAAATGATTGGCAAACAATCACTGCTGAATTTCACATTAACTGCTTTTTATATGACTCAGGGTCTTAATGCGGCTGCTGCTTCGCCTGGCAAAGCATCAGTCTGCTCGGCTTTCCTGCCACGAGTTTCCCCTCTCAGCTCCCGGGAGAAAATACCACAGAAACATGTGGAAAACTTCAGTGAGCATTCCCATTACGCGTAGCTGAAATCCTATAACAAAGGTGTTGTTTCACAGACGAAGAATAGCCCTCATGTTGTTGTAGAAAGTAAGTTTTTAAAAGAAGAGGATTTGCTTTTGAAAATCTACTTACGCGTAAAGTTGCTGGCGATGCAAGTTTGAAGCGACGTCTCTCTGAAATCCTGCAGCCTTAGAGTATCTTCATCTGTCTTTGTGCAGTTTGTCCCTTTTTCTCCTCTCAGAGTATCCTCTTCATCCTCTCCATGTTTTCTGCAGGACCACAGAAGAAGAATGAATGGCTCCGTCCTTGCCCTGCTTGCCCGGACAGACTCCGGTTTGGATGGGAGTGACTGCTCCGTCAGCTCCCTCCCCCTATCCACCAATCACCGCTGCTTGCTCTGAACTCACAACTAACTGCTGACAATCAATTATTTACTTAATGTCACTTATGTAGGAAAGCCACATGCTGTGTTGTTCGAGGCTGTAAAACCAAATGAAAAGCTGCACAAAACCAATTTCTCTTAAATCAGAAGTGCGAGGTTCCTGATTGGTTCCCATCAAGGCATCATGGGAAAAGAGGTGACAAGTATATTTATCCAAATTAAGATCCATTCAGCACTCTTTAACTACATATTAAAGAGAAGTGTTGTATATTTAATGCTTCAAAGAAATCATAAATGAGCATATTCAATTCATTGTATTCTTATAAACCATCAGAGTGTTTTATATATATGAGTAAATTAAGCTTCACTGTAGCTCGCTACAGCATTCAAATTAATCTAAAATTGTATGCATTAATAGAAAAATCCCAAGGCCTGTAATAAATGTTAATGTAAAATGAGCAGAGCCAATTTTGACTGCAGAGTACTTTTATTTATTCTGATGTACGGAAGCCCGAGATGGACTTGCAATCCAAGAATTTTATTTACTCCATCGACCCTAACAATTAAATTTGAGTTATTTTCTTGAGATTTTGACGTATGTCTCTCGTCATCTCGGGATCACAAAGCTGGTCTTCCCATGAACAGAGATATTTATTACATTATCTCAAGGTTACAAATTAAGTTTTCTCCTGATACTATTCACCACGTTAGCTAGTGTTGTAGTCAAGACCACACTAACCCAGACCAAGACATACCCGAGACCAGAGTGCTGCGAGACCAAGACGAGACCAAGACCATAAATATCACTGAAAAACATCAAAAAAATAATGTTGTGGGCCTTAGGCGAGTCACTCACTTAGACCGTAATACTGGGAAGGCTTCAGCCATGACCGGGGGATACAAATTGAATTATGAATGAATTAAAGTTATTTGTTCTCTTAGAAAGAGGCGCTTACCTTCTAACCAAAGTAATGTTGTGTGAAAGTAGTTTATCAGTGGTGGTCTTGACCGGTCTTGATTTATAAACCAGAGTCAGCCCAGTTCAAGACCAAGACAAGACAGAGTAAAGATGCTTTTGATTCAGAGACTATAGACCAAGACCCTCACAAAGTAGTCTTTGACGTAACGCTGAAACGAGCTACGCTGAAATTCCCCTTGCTTAAAAGGTAAGTAAAGCCGACCTCTGTGTTTGTTTTGTGCTTTTGCAACTCTGGGAATACGAGATAAATAAGTGGAGATCTTTAAAAAAACAACCAGAAATTACTTATAGAGCAAAAAAAAAATAAGTAGAAGAATTTTGATGCTTGTCCCTTCAGGGCTTCCATACTAATGTACATTTTCATGATACTGCCTCAGTTGTTCTCATTGTGGTCTTTCATGTTACTCTGCTCTCTTTTTTCACTATTAAAGATTGTTATATAAATCCCTCCATATCGATGTCTCTATGTTTAATCTATCCATCACTACAGAATCCACCTTCAACAGTCGTCTGTGATTATTTTTACATTGGGCTTGAGATGACGTGCGTGACCCTGGTGAGTTTTTTTCTTTAAAGAGTAAAAATGATTTGTCTTTTTCTGTGTTATTAATAGAAGAACTCTAAAAGTAGATCATACTTTCAGGTTTATAAAAAGATCTTAGTCCTGCTTCCAAAACTGTCCATGTTTGATCAATGTGAGTGACAGCATAATGCGTTGTTGGAGCTGTGAAACGTGGTGTCTGTTATTTGTAGAAATTATAAATCAAGGCTGGATAAAACTAAATCTCAAATTGAAGTGTGTGAGCTTCAATTGGTTCCCATGCAGGCATCATGGGAAAACACTTACATGTAGAAACTCTTGCATGTGCTCGAAGAAGGAGTGCTGTGACTCCACTAATTAGTGATTCACAGTTCTATATTAACCGACTAAAGAGAAAGGAAGGCAGAAAGAAAGAAGAAAGGAAGGAAGGGAAAGCAAAGACGAAAGAGAAAGAAAGTCACAAATAAACAAACAAACGAAGGAAGGGAGATATGAAACAGGTGTTTTGTAACTTTTACTTTAAACCTTATCTTAATATCTCTAAACCTTAGATGAGCCAGGAGAGTCTTATTGTGAATCCAGCAACAAGCATTAAGCAACATGTTGAAAAGCATGAAGTCTCAAAGACCAACAAATCAATAGTCGGAGAAACAAAGAAACAGAAAAATGAACGGTAAGGTGTTTGTTGAAGCTGACTGGAAGGAGAAATTCCCCTAAACCAATGAGCAGTGGTGGAAAACAAAGAATCAAAGAACATCTGCACAAGGCCTCCTTTTACTTTTGGTTCTAGTTGAGTGTTTGCATTGTAAGTTTCACATTCAGTATTGATTTCAGGGCTTTAACTTTTTTTTGCTCAGGTTTAGTCTCCTCCACTTCTACAATTCTACAATTCTACAATTCACTTAGCAGACGCTTTTATCCAAAGCGACGTACATCAGAGAGTAAGAACAACACAAGCAAGGATCTAGAAAAAAGGGAACAATGTGAGTAAGAGCAAACGATCAGCTTTGAGTCTGATTGGACACACAGGTGCTGACAGGAAGTGACCAGAGGCAAAGCACAACATTGAGGGCAGTTCTTGAGAGCTCTAATCAGTATAGAAACCATCTTATAAGTCATCGTTATCAAACAAAAACCATCGTCATTACCATCATCATCATCAATGATATGGAGACCATCATCATTAAGTTAGTAGGTATTCATGAAAGAGCTGGGTCTTTAGCTTTTTCTTAAAGGAGCAGAGGGACTCTGCAGATCCAATTACTTACAGTAAGCTCCGTAAATGCTCTCCAGCTTGTTGATGTCTGCGCTGTCTGTTGCAGAACAGTTTGTGTACCATGAATAAAGCTTCACGCACCAAGTGACCTGAAAGAGGCTCCTGAGAGCAGCAGTTCTCAACTGGTGGGACAGGACCCAAAAGTGGGTCTTTTATGATTTATCTTTTTCTGAGATGAAAAAATACATAAAATTGGACTGTATTGAAGAGGACTTTTTACTTTTTAAAAAGTGTGAGGAAACATATTTTTCTTAGCTCACTGCAAACCAGAAGTTGCAACAACCCATGCATCTGTTTCCCTCTTTGATTGGAGAGAATTCAACATTTATAGCAGAACATTTTGTCGTCTGTGCAAAGCAGTTGGTGTCTCTGCATCTCTCATTACTCCTCCCGATGTAAAGACAATATTCACACGGCATTACATGAACATTATGCTATGGTCTACATGTCGCATTCTCTCCAAATCTGTGTCTTAACCTTTACCGAGGGAGGGCTAACAGCTGAGCCCAAGACGCCCTGGCTAACAGCAGCCGATGCAGATTGCTCACATTCTGAAGGCTCCATCTATTCAGGTCTGACATATCAGTCTATAGGCCGCACAGCAGACAGCCATACTTAGCATTATTCCCAGACATGTGTCTATGCATTCACCAGCTCAAATGACCGAGTCGATAGTCGTCTGTTGCTGCTCAACTCTGCATCATAAGAATTGGCTTATTTGGAGAACAGGAAGAGTGCAAAACAACAACTTTTTTTTTTTTACACTCAGTTAAACTTTGCACGACACAGAACGAGTATGAATGGACTATTCTGAGACTGTTGTGACTAGGAGGGGACGGACCGGTGCCAGAACCTCGGTGCCCTCTTATTTGTACTCCTCGGTCGGTCAAATGTGACTTGAGTGGAGTGAAAACAAAAAGGGAAGTCTCATGACTCTCTCTCTCTGAGGGAGTTTTCTGGCTGAACAGCTCTGCAGCCATTGTCGATAATAACAGCCCAGAAGGTTTCCGTCCACCTCCAGGGATCACTGTGAGTCTGACTGACATCAAACGAAAGCACAATTCAAATACTACTTTAATAAATAATCATGTCCTATGAATGCAAATTAAACTTTAGCGTCTCTCTTTGAGATCTGAACTGACAAGTAAACTCACACACAATCCTACATGAGCTGTTTTTCTTTCTTGTTTGGATTACGACCTAAATGAACTAATTGGAAGCAATTAAGATGATTTGGTTTTGATTCAGAGAAGCAGTCGGGTTCAAGTCTTGACCCTTCTTATACCTTTAATTCAGATATTTATGAGGTATATGTGTATTTTCGCCCTCCAGAAAACTCTAAGGATCAGAGTTCTTCCCTCTCTTGCAGAGTTTAGAAATTTGATTTCTAGCCACTTTGTTTTGAACTGCAACTGTTTTTAATTTATCTCAGTGGTTTTTGTAATCAGTTTTTAGTGTCTGTCGTTGTTTTTGCTTGTAATGTGATTTTTATATCGACTGGCGGCACAGGAAATGAGGGAAACCACAGCGTCCTTTTAAGAATAAATAAAGTTAGAATTTGAATCGTCAGGTATGTGTGGCTTCAAATACGTGTAATGAGAAGTTTGTGACGAGAATTTAGACAAACACGCTTCCTTAGATTTGAGTTTTTGCCGTAAGTGATAATGAAACTGAACTATTTACTTGGAGAGGAATGGATTTATAATCATGTGAAGCTTTCTGTTTAAAATAAAACCTCAAAAAGATGATTAGAAACAGAAGTTGGATATTCTGCTACATGAAAGAGTGCAACAGAAATAGAAAAGGCATCATTAATTTGTCATTTAATTGAATCTGAACTATTATCTGCGCTGGGGTGGTCTTCCTTTTGTGAGGGGTTGTTGGGGAGTTTTTTTTTTTTGTTAGGTGTGATGAGCTGTCAGATTTCCCCCCCTCGTTTCCAAGCTCAAGGTTCATCACATTCCTGGCTGCACGGGTCAGTTTGATTTGAATCTGTGTTCACAGGCAGGCAGCACAGACAGACACAATCTTGTTTGGAATTCCTGCCTCACTTCACTCTGAGACTCTCCGATGTCTCCTCGAGGAACATACCAGAGGAGGACTCAAGGGTGGCAGACTTTTTCTTTTTCTCTCTCTTAGAGTCCCACTTGTGCACACAATCAAAACATGTGAGGTTATCACACTTTGACACTGTCATATCTTTCACGGTCGTCACACTTGATGGCACACAGCATAGCTCTGTCACAGCTGAGAAAACAAAACGTTAAAGGGCGACGTCACAGCCGGGCGAATCACGGTGTTGATTCAGCAGAGAAAAAAACAGAGCTGGAGCGTGTTTGTCACTCTGCGAGGAAGACTTCACAGGGGCCGAGTCAGAGCGCAGGGATTAAGTGTGAAAGACGCACCATAACCTCTTTGAAAAGTACGAGGAGGAGACGAGTTGTGACACCGCTGCTCCTAATGACAAGAGGGGGGTGAAGACAGGAGGGGTAGCTCACCACATGCCTGGTTATGAGAAGTGCAAAAAGTGGTCTGAGAAACCATTCGGCTTTGGTTTAATATGCATAGCAAGCAGTGGCAACATCTAATTAAATGAAACTATCCCATCATGCTGAGAGGCAGAGTTTTGATTGTAGAGTAAACTAACAGAACAAGAGAGTGACAAATTTATGGCCTTTGGGAGTGCTTTCTCAGACACATAAAATAATCATGTGGGGGCTCTGGTATGCTGCCATTACCAAAATCCCAGTTTAAATTACATTGAACTGCCACTTTGGCAGAAATGTGTCTTATTTTAGGCACATATACACTCTGACATGTGTCCATAGAGTCGCATGCTAAACAACCTGCAGCCGTTTGTTCTTTAGAAGCTCACAAACATGCAAATAATTTAAAAAATGTAGATGAGCATCGTAGCCTTTGGCAGGCCATATGGGGCGACTGGTACCAAAATAAATAATTCAGTGAGTAACGACCTAAAATCTCAAAATGAAACTCATTAAAGGCGAGGGTTGTTTCGGCGCCCCCTTGTGGACAAAGTGGGAGATTTATCTTTTTGCTGTATATGAATTCTTCTCATCCTTCTTTATTTAAATGTCTTACATGCAACTTAAAGGCTTTATATGTGATTTGTTTTGATCCAGCAGATGTCGCCCTTGAGCCCTTGTGCATTGTTGTGTTAGCATGCTAATGCTAGCGATCTTTATTATGCGCGTATCTTCACACTGCATGTAAATTTACCTGAAATGAGCGTGATCTAGAAACACAGTTAAGCAGTGAGTACAGTATGTTATTCTTCTTTTCTCTAGTCCCTCAATTAAACAACTTTTATACACGAGGGGAGGAGTCAGCCGGCCATCCTGGCGATGTAAACAAACTGAAGATAGGACTCTGAAAACTCTGAAAGCATCACAGACAGTGGGACTCAGGTGTTACACCCATTGTAGACAGTCATGACTCACAGAGTTATTTTCAGAGGAGATACTTGATTTATATCATATTTAAGTGTGAAAAATCACATAGAAAGATTTTAAAATGGATTTTTGGAAGCTAAAAAAAAAACTGTTTCTGCATTACCTCGTCTTACCCAGAACTTTGCATGTCCGCTACAGTCCGTTACGGCTCTGTGCACCCTCGTCCGTCAACAGGCTGCGTTCTCAGTGCCGTTAATTAATAGATACTGACATATGTGAAATTACACGTACCATTGATGTGAAGGCAAAAATTCTCATAGTGTTGCACACAGCGCTTTGTCCACCATCTTGGAAATGTTGCAAATTTAACAGTGAGACTTCTGCAGTCCTGTTTATACCACGTCTTGGCTCCTGAGACCCCGCTCCTGTCCCACAGGGGGGAAATCTCCCACTGTTAGGGTCTTGTGTCAAAAGGGCAACTCTGGATGGTTCCAGGGGGCCGGCTGTCCCCGAAATGTCTTAAACATCTTCAGGTGTACATTTGTGAAAAGGGGTTAAAGACATAAAGCTGCTCATGTCAAATAACTCCTCAGTAGTTTTCCACAGTAACCTGTGTTGTTGTTGTTGTTTGCCTCTGTCACCTGTCAATTAAGTCACATTGCAGGGTTAAGGGTCAAACAGCCCACATTAGGACGGGCCCGCCTTCTCTTTGCAGGGAGCACTTCCTGTGGTTGTCTGCATGCTGCTGTGAGTGGGAGGTCAATCACAGAGAGGTCAACGGTCAAATAGGGTGCATGTATAGAGGTAATTTGTTTCTCCTGTTTCAATTTCAAACATGTAAATCATTATTTGGAAGAGTGCAACGTTTTACTCTTAGGTTTGATTGATGATATGATGCATCATTAAAAAGTACCATAAAATGATTTTCAATATAACTCTGAAAATCAATCGCCCCAGTGAGAACAGAACTGACATGAAGGAGTCACACTGAAGACAAAACATGACATACCTCAGAGGATTAAAGTTCCTTACAAGACAGAAATACATAGCTAAAGCCATTTAGAACCTAAATGTTGACATAAGAGAACACGTTAAATGAAATTGTGAGGAAGCTTTGCATGTTTACATTAAATATTAATTATTTATTCACTGTCATATATTCAGACTTTCACAATCTGCTTATTGTGAATGCTCATATAGCAGTAGAGATAAAATGGTGATTGACTGTACACCACTAGTCGACATTTTTGTTGAGTATATAAATTGACCTTTTCATGGGATATGTTTGTTCTCTTACTTTTATACCTGTAAGTAGAGGTGCACTGATTGACCAGCTGGTGATTAGAATTAAACAAATTTGAGCCTCTTTGGTCATGATGGGAGATCTTTAATTTGACCAAAATAAAGGATCTGAATACTCCTTCCATCCTTGAAGTGATTTTGCATCTGTGCATAAGTGTGATAATGGAGATACTGACCTGGGTATCCAGTCAGCAGCTTCCACTCTGAGTGTCGAATGGCTGCATGAATGGACACATTGAACCCAGACTTCCAGGTCCAGGGGTTTTTGTTGTACTCCTGATCCAAAGTAAACCGACTCTTTGTGCCCGGACCTGCAGAGAGCAGCGAGAACAGCGCTGATCATGGAGCTCATCCATCTTTTTTTTTTTTTTGTGTGTTAAAACTGCTGATTATGTCGATATTAAACGACCGCTGGATAAAAAAGACGCCCCTCTGTGGACGACTATGTAAACCATATGAGAGAAAAAGACTGGCTCCAAATATCACTGCATACCTGGGATTCACAGCCGGTATCAAGTGTAGGCGTGAAAATAAACACAAGAAAGAGCTCCTTTTGTGCTGTAAGAACTGAACTGTCCAAAACAATCCTTCACTTTAAAAAAAAAAAAAAAAACAGAAATTGTTGTTTGAAGGAATTTACACTAAAACTCACAGAACTTTTCGAGGTGGAGGAATTTTAAAAAATATGGTGGAAATGTGGCCGTGTTGTGAGGCACTCTGTCTTCTGTTTCTTTTCTTTTTTTTTTTGCATATTTGCAGCCGGTTCATATTTGGTAACATTCAGCGAATAAGGAACAATAGTTAAATTAACCATTAGGCACAATTTTATTAAATTAAACCTGATCACTGACTGGATATTAATATGGACAGTATGCCTCTGTCTCCTTCTGTTGTACAAAAGTGAAGCCACAATGACTCTACAACAAGCGCTCACATATTAGTACATGGTATAAGGACTTGAGCTTGCACAGTTCTGCACTTTTACACCACATATCACACCTACCTATGAACACTCATTCACACACTGATGGCAGAGGTTTCTATGTTAACCGACCATCAACTAATCCATGAATGCACATTTATACGCCGCAGACAAAGCAGGAGGAGCAACTTGGGGTTAAGTGAATTGCCCAAGGACACATCTGACCACAACACAATCCTAACAGCTTGCATTATTCATTATTTATTGTTAATTATCTAGTTATAAACACAAAGGACGAATACAAAACAACACAACTGCTGCTACCATTTTTTATTGCTGCTGCTATTTTAGTATAAATCTGTACCGGTATATTTTTTGTAGACATGGCTATTGCTGCTTCTGTGTAAAGTATATTATTTGTATATAACTTGTGTTTTTTATTTAATTTTTTGTATCTGTGTGCTGTTCTATCCTTTGGTGTTACCTGCTGCTGGAATCTGAATTTCCTGAGGGAACCTTCCCAAGGGCTTAATAAAGTTCCTATCTATCTATCTGACATGTGGCTGCAGGAGCTGGGAATCAAACACCCGACCTTCATTACTATTTTTTTTTTATGATGAGTGTTCTGCAGCTTCCTGCCGCCAGCTATTTCTGTTCTTACAAAAAAAAAAAAAGTCTCCCAGACGCATTTTTCTGTCAGATCTGTCCTTGAGTCTATTCTCAGGTTCATGCCACGGCTGACCCTGACAATATGTTCTCGATTAGGCAGATTTGCAAGTCGTTTTTTCTGTGTCCTAACATTGTCAAACACAAGCATTTCCTCCACATTCTCTTCATATAGACAAATCCACACCCACACAAATCCCACCAGTCCCATCACAGCTCGTTTTTATGGAGCAGATTCAACCGCAGCGACATGACTGGAGAATTAAAACATTTCCGATCTCAGCATTTTTTTGTTTTTTTTTTGCGACCACATGATAAAAGCTCTGACATCCAATTCTCCAGTGATCGTTGCGCAAATGACATGCGGGCATTTTAATTGTTCTCACATGCATTAAAGTCGGGGGTTTCTCAATGTGGAACAGTTTGTGAAGACAACAGACGTGCAGCGCTCATATCTGTGGCGCTGACATCATTCTAGATTCAGGGCTTGATGCAGTTATGTAAGCAGGTGGGTTGTCATTTCTGAGTGCTCTAACTTTTCTTCCACAATTACATCTTCTGGAAAAAAGTCCTCAAACCCCCTCAAACACACACATGGAAGATTTCTCTGAAGCCACAGCAGGAGAATCCACAAGTCGGCTTATGGGTAAGAAGGGGGTAGAAGGGCAAGCATGGGAGTATGAAGGGGAAATTTGGGGGTGATTTAATTCTTGAGCCAATTCCAGTTTCTCTCTCACCACAAGTGGGAAGTTCAGGGACCCCTCTACGACCCATTTAGTCGGGATCCCCCCCTCTCACACATAGCAGATGGAGAATAAATGAGAGGGGTTTTGAAAAAGCAAGTTGAAAAGGAAAAAGTATGTAGGAAAAAAGAAAAGAAGAGGCACAAGGGCTTTTCATGAGCAAACTAAGAGAAACTGAAAGAGAGGGCTGAGATAATGAGAAGAAACACAGAGGAGCGAGCGGGGACTCAAAGAGATGAAGGGTTAAGAGGAGTGGGGGGGGGGAGGGAAGGAGGAATCTCAGCCTGGAATGCATCAGGAGGAGCTGAATGTCACTGTGGAGGCTGACAATTAGGATTCACATGAGAGCTTGTAAAGCAGCAGTGCTCCTCTTAGTGGAGTTCTATCCAAATGAAAATGTTAGCATGCCAAACATCTGACATTAGATGTTACAAATCGTAAACAATTACACCCACACAACATATGTCTGTTGGAATCGTCAATAAGCATGTTAGCATGCATTCATTTAAACACTGTTTTCAAATCACTTTTTTTGCTGTCAATTGTTTAACATTATAAATGAAGCTGCATCCTTTGGAAGAAGCATTTGAAGACAATTACATCATAAAATCCTTCAAATGTGTCCTTAATTATTTTCCTCATCCAATGAAGGATCCATCGGCTGCATCCTTCGTGAACATAAACATGCACGTGTGGTCTCAGTGACCTCATGCATTAGTTTCTGAACAGAAGTTTTGAAGCTGTATGATGATGGTAGCCATTTTGGAAATTCTATTTCTACCTTGCTTTCATTCAACATAGTAACAAGCAAAGAGGTGGAGCTGAGACAGGCTTTAGACCTCATGATAAACAGTCATACAATGTACCTGTCAGTCAACCCAGCTGCAACTCTTAATATACAAATGTGTGCAGAAATCTTAACTTTAATACAATCAGAATATTAAAATCATTTTGTACAGTTTGTATTAATAAAACATGAGCTATAGAGACCAAAACCATTTTTTTAACCAGGCTGAAACAAGTTTATTTTTGCTGTAAAAAAGGGCATTTTAACATGGGTGTTAATGGGGCTTGTTGAACCTTTGGAGCCAGCCTCAAATGGACACTCAAAGAACTGCAGTTTTTGGCACTTTTAAATTGGCCTAATTTTTCAAAACTAGAAAATGTCCCTTGACTGACATACCTTTGCAATATTACCCGTACTACATACAAAAATACATAATTTTCTGTTATCTACACAGAGTTGATTCATGCTGAATCTTTAGCTCTATTTCTAGATTTGACTGACGTGTTTGAATGCTGCAACAAAGACATGATCCCTCACTGGCTCCCCAACAGTTCTTTTTTTAAGCCGACGTTGAACCCAGATCTCTAATGACTGGCAGGAGACTTTGAATTAAGTTACAGACTACATAAAAGCTGCTGGTAGGTCTGATCTGCAAACTTCTTAAGGTGTGTGTTTCAGATTATTGATGTCAAGAAAACCTTTAATTATATCTCTGGATTTTCAAAAAAACTCCTTTTCAAAACTTTTGCATCAGATTACCAAATTATACCGCAGAGCAACATACGGTAGTAATCAGTTATAATTAGTCTTGTGCCATGTATATGCTAAAAGAGAAGAAACCCAACTGTACTTTGAGAGGATGAAGGCTATACCTTTACAGGAGATCAAAAGAAGGGCATGCACTCTCACGTCAGCCCGTTCTGGTACATCTGTGAAACATTTCGGTTCACAAAATATACTCTACTATTTCTGAACAGGAATTCAATGTGCTGCATTCCCCGCAAAAGTCCGAAATAGTGGCCTCAGACCAGAACCAGGACCACCTAATATTAAGTGGTTTAGACAAGAATGAGAGCAATCCACTGCGTCTGACAGCGAAAGAAAAGGGCAGTCACAAGAGCCATTTCCTGGAAAGCCCCCTACAATCACAGAGTTTAGAGTGAAAGCGCACACACACACACACACACACACACACACACACATACTCCCCTCAAAAGTAAACTATCTCAGATTACATCACTGTTGACTGATCATGGTTTCAACTTTGTCTTATCAGCATTCCTCAGACGAAAACAGATAAAAATACCACTTCATGAGTCGAGTCCATCATAAAGACAAAGTGAGAAAAATCAAGATAATAGGTTAAATATTTACTTAAATGATTGAAATTATTTATAACCAACTTTAAAGGCTTTGTATGCGAATTTTGACACTTAAATGTAAATCAAGTATATCCTCTGAAAATAACTCTGTGAGTCATGACTGTCTACAATGGGTGTAACACCCGAGTCCCACTGTCTGTGATGTTTTCAGAGTTTTCAGAGTCCTATCTTCACTTTGTTTACATCGCCCGGACGGCCGGCTGACTCCTCCCCTCGTGTATAAAAGTTGTTTAATTGAGGGACTAGAGAAAAGAAGAATAACATACTGTACTCACTGCTTAACTGTGTTTCTAGATCACGCTCATTTCAGGTAAATTTACATGCAGTGTGAAGATACGAGCATAATAAAGATCACTAGCATTAACATGCTAACACAACAATGCAGCGTGAGTTGTTTTGGTTTCTTGCTGGTGCTCAAGGGCGACACCTGCTGGATCAAAAAATCGCATATAAAGCCTTTAATTAAGAGTTGCATATCATCTCATTAACAGGCCTGCCAATTAATGTGTTAAACTAGAGAAACGTGTATTTATTAATACCATGAAATATATGTTTTTAATATCTGATTGGACCACCACTGATAATAACTCAGGCAGACACCACGTGTTCAGCCACAATCACAAAATTTACCTCCAGCCGGATTCCTCATAATCTCTTAAGCCACTCAAACAAATGTCAAACACTCAGAAAAAAACATACAGCGGATTTCTAATAATTTAAACTAATGTTATATAACATGTTATTCTTAGGCCCCAAGTCTGCTTTGACTTGATGTAATTGGATTCAAGATGTCTGCTTTTTTTTAAAATACCAGCTCAAAAAAGAACGAGTCAGAGTCCATTTAAATGGTTTTTCAGTAGGGATGGGTGTTGTTAATTTTTATCAGTATAGCATTTCAAGACTCCTTAAAGATCCAAGCATTTATCAAGACCACTATTGGGAACAGGTCGATGTCAGTGCCTGTGACGTGGTTATTTAAGGCTGCTGGAGGTGATGGAGACATGCAGTCCATCTTTACATAAAGGCCTTTTATGTAGAGTCAAACATGCACTTATATGGAGCATTGCCAACATATCGAGGGTGGATGTTGTGCAGCAGCACGGCGGACTCTTTGCTGGGAGATAAAAAGCAGTTTAACTTTTTAACATATTGAAATACAACCAACATACACACATATACACACACACTGGGATGTCTGACTCATGCACTGTAAAATCCACTGGGCTCTGTAAATCTAAAGCAGCTGGCCGTCGTTCACCAGGCAGTCATATGCTCTGACCGCACTCCACCACAGAGAAAACACACTGCTCTCTCTGACCACAGCGTCTGATAACACAACTTAAAATAACTCTCACTCTCATCATGCCGGCCTACTGTTTTAAACATTCATTTTGGTTTTTTAAGTCGCAGGTCGAGCTGCTGTTTTCTCCAACACACAGGCCAATTAAAAACCAAATGACACCGTAAAGGAGAGACAACAAACTGCATTTTGTTGTGTAGCTCACACAGCAGCAGCCCCGCGGTCAGCTGACGTGAGCCAGCCAATGGAGTCAAGTTGAGGCTGTGAGTGGTAGTTTGTGGTCCCGGGGCTAAGCCTTGATTTTCTGCTGCAGCCCTCAATTTCACCTTCTTCACTGTGTCCACATTTAGTTTACAAATATAATGTGTCAGTCAAACAGGACGCGATGACAGCCAGCATGATGACCTGAACTCAAACCGACACGGACAGTGCATCAGTCGACTGCCAAAAGTTGCATATGGCTTTTTAAAGCCAGTGGATGTTTGGACCCTGAACTAGCCGCCCACTCCCGAGGACTTAAAGGCTTTCTATGTGATTTTTCACACTTAAATGTAGAAATCAAGTATATCCTCTGAAAATAACTCTGTGAGTCATAACTGTCTACAATGGGTGTAACACCCGAGTCCCACTGTCTGGGTTGAAAGTGGCCTTAAATGAGTAAAACACATCACTACACATTGTTCAATGTATTATGAATAAAATAATCCAACATCTCAGGTGTGTTTCCACATAAAAACAGGTATGTAGCTATGCTCAATAAGCTCATCCAATAGTATGCTTTCACATCTCTGAGGGTCAGAGATGGAGCTGAAGAGAGGATAAGAGTTAAAAAAAGAAAGGTATGGAGGGACTCTGGATTTGTGTGAAAATGACTGATGGAATTTCCTTCTCTTTGAGCTCCCATTGCTCCAGTAACAAAGGGCTTATTGAAGGAGCAGGGGGCTCCGACAAGAAAAAAGACGCTAGGTCAGGGAGACAGGCAGAGGGAGTTGGAGCGAGAGTGCTCCGGGGGAGGTGGATCGGAAAGAGGCCCAAGAAGAAGTCAACAGCTTGTATTGCTGAGGCTAAAAAGCTCAAAGCCACAGGATGAGCTGACACCCACAAAAACCTCTCTCAGCTGGGATTTTAAGTTCAAAACAGTAAAGCATCAAAGTTCACCTGATTGTGGTCCACATGTTGAATCCGTCCAGTGGTTTTTTTCCCTCCAGCCACACCAACAAGGGTTGGCAGCCAATCAGAGATATCCAACTCCCCGGATCCCTCCTTCCCACAGAGGACATCTTCCTCCCTCGCAGCGGCCAGTTGTCTCACCTCCGTTATCTGTCCAACAACCATAGGGGACAAAATGTTATCACACAAGGAGATGAAATACAAATGCATATAAAATAGACAGAACATTTTGCATCAATATCAGTGAGTCGTCTTGGAAACTTTGAAATGCAATGGGCTCAATTCAGCTAGATTTCCTCTTTTCCTTATTTGCTTGCTTTCTGTGCCTTGTTTTTTGCATTTAATTGTTGTAATTGAAACTATATCTGGTGTGCAGTCTTGGACAGTTCTCCCTCAGAAAAGACATGTTGGGAATTCCAATCAGTAAATATATGAACAAAATGCTTAAAGGCAAAATATGGGGAGGTGTGAGTGTACTGAACTGAACTAGAAACAAAGCCTTTGCTAAAATGTACAGTATATATTTCCATGGACTGTGGTTTTCAGGTTTTTACTTTTAAGTTAGGAGTAGTCTGTAGAAATACTGATTTGAATATGAGTTTATCTTTGGACAAATATGGAATCTCTACTCATCAGTGTGATTATAAAGTATCCTTAATGACCCAACATACTGCAAAAAAAAAAGGGTGAAGAAAGCTGTAATTGCTTTGAAAAACCCATTACAGAGAAGTGATGACTAAAACGATATGGATACCTGTTTTGATACCAGCTCAACAGAAATTGAAGTTCTAGGCACCAGATATTGGGAAATTTCTTGTTTTCAAAAATTGCAGGCAAACTTCTGCACACAAAAAAACATTGACAATGTTTTGGTAGCAAAATGTTTCCAATGTTGTTGCCTCCCCTACGCACCTGTCGCATGAAAAAGATGTTGTTTTTAAAGTTGTATTACTTCTTGATACTATCTATAATTAAAATAACAGAGATTATGTCTTTTAAAACACATTGATATCATTGCTCCAGACTTCCCTCTCCCAGCAACATTATCCAGTTTATCCCAGGGGCTCCAAAGGCGTTTCCAGGCCAGGAGGGATATATAATCCCTCCAGCGAGCTCTGGGTCCACCCATGGGTTTCCTTTCCTCCCAGTTGGACGTGCCCAAAAGACCTCCAGAGGAAGGCGTCCGGGAGGCATCCTGATCAGATGTCCAAACCTCCTCAACTGGCTCCTTTTCGATGTGAAGGAGCAGCGGCTCTGCTCCGAGCTCCCTATGGATGTCCGAGCTCCTGACCCTACCTCTAAGGCTGAGCCCTGCCACCCTTAGGAGGAAACTCATCTCGGGCCGTTTGCATCTGCGATCTCACTCTTTTGGTCACTATCCAAAGCTCACGACCATTGGTGAGGGTTGGAACTTCATCATGACGGTCCGGTCACAGTGCTTTGCAAAACTGCTGACACTGCACCAATTTGCAACTCCAACCAACTCCCCCTGTCAATCGTGCAATTCCATTTTTACACAAGACCCTGAGATACTTGAACTCCTTCGCTTGAAGAAGCAATGCATTATTTTCTGCCAGAAAAACAGAAAGAATGACTTAATGCCAATTATAAATATTATAAAGGCATTAGAGGCAATTTCAACAAGAATAATCCTATGGGGTCACATTAGATGAAGTAGTTGTTGGTAAGTTTGAGTTTGGACCAGCTTGGTGGACGAAGCCATGTTGACATCCACAGAACGAAGCCAAGACCTAATCATCGTCTGTTAGATGAATACTCACTTTTCCAACTATTTCACAACTGCATACACACAGGCAGTTGCAGCGGCTGTCATCATACCAATAGGTCTCTCCAGTGCAAACACATTTCACCAATCACATCCAGGCAGGTCTCTCCTTTCAAAAAGTAGAGCGTCATACAAGTCCAGGAAGTATAGACTGTTGGCGATTCCTGAACTGTTCTGGAAGAACCCGTCTGCATCCTTAATGCCTTTTCAAGCTGCTCTGGCTCTCTACAGAGCATCTCTCTCTCTTTCCCAGTTTTCCCCCTCTGAAGCTTTTCAGCTCATTTACTCTTACAGTAAAGCGGTTTGTTTGTACAACATTTCATCACAGAGGAATCTCAAGGCTAAGGTTAATTTATTTCCTGGTAGGACTGACAAATGTGGGTCAGTGACGACTGTTTGAACATGACAAATATAAGCTTGCTGGTACTACTTTTTTTGTTAAGTAATTTCCAGGCAGAAGTCAAATATGGCAGAGCATCATCCTGGCACCAAGGCAGAAACAGTTTTGAGCCCCCCCCCCCTTAGGTTTGGGTTCAGCAGAGTAAGTGTCTGCCTGGCATATGGCTGACTGCACCCCTTTAAGTCAGAGCCAACCAAATGTGTTGGAAGAACAATGAAACAGGCCACCTACTCTTGCATTTAAAAAACCTTGCGCTTTACTTTCACAGCATTGTTCCTGTCTTCTAATTACCCTTTTAAAAAACCCACTAAAAATAACCCTCAAAGGAGTTACCTACTTCAGATGCAATTCATTAAAAGTTGCACATGTGGAAACATGAGAGCAGGCAGATGTTGAGATGAGGCTTCAGACCCTCTTTTTGACGTTCCTCATGGGAAGGTCTATTTACTGTGGATGATTTTAAAATGTTAATATGAAAGGAGGAGCCAACCAAAAATTTTCTTCAACTCCATCTCATCGTCTGTTAATATTAACATGTTTTTGATAGAGATCCTGACCCAATAGAGAACTAACGTTAACACTGCCCTCTTCTGGACATCAAGTGTAGTACAGAAGCAATGTTAATGTAATAAGGGCCAATGTGTTAAGCAGTTTAATTTGGTTCATTATTATCTGGATCTATAAACCCCATGTTCTGCCATCAAGTATAAGCTAACTGTACCATGAGAATTGTTTTATTAATTGCTTTGGAAATATTAATGCATTAGCCAGATTCATGGAATAACACTTTTTTAGATGTTGTGATATCTTACTGAAAAGAAATCAAAAGCTATCACCAGTTGGCATCACAAGACAATTACCGAAGTTATTAGGGATCCACCACTGAAAACCAGATCTAGTGGTAACTACTAAATCACTTTTATTATTGTGCCATTCAAGTGGCAAAAAACTAATATTTGATGTTGTCCAGTCCTATAATTGATAAAGAAAAATTGTGATCAGCCCTGTGATTGACTGGCGACCAGTCCAGGGTGTAACCCCGCCTCTCGCCCAATGACAGCTGGGATCGGCTCCAGCCCCCCCACGACCCAAAGGGAAAGGCGATATAGATGATGGATGGATGGATGGAAAATTGTGATCAGCAGAAGAATCCTACTGATTTGCAGATCCTCTGGCATTTCCGATATCGCCATAAAAAGTTTGAACTTCTGGCTTTGAGTTAAACGTCTTGAATACTTTTGGATGGATTGGCATTCAGTTTGCTTCAGATATTCGTGGTTACCAGAAGCTGTATCCTTATAACTGTGGTGATCCTCTGAATGATTCTGCAATGGTTGGTTAGAGAAGAGGCTTTGCACCCTTCAAGAGTTTCCAAATGTATCATTTAGAAATCAATTTATGTTTTGGAGCTTGAAGATTAACGTTTATGTATTAACTTTGAATTTGTAACAAGTGTCAAATCAATAATGTTGGTCTTGACTGTTTGAGTGTTTTTAATACTTGTTTTTTTTTTTTCTGTGTTTAGTGGGAGAGTGCCGTTTTGTTTTATCTGGATAGTTTTGTGTTTGAACTTTTTGTTTATGTGCAGGGGATATCATCATCGAAATAAAGTTCTCCTGAAAACTAAAATAAATCAACTGAGAATAACTTTTTTGAATGTATGCTAACATGGGTGTTCTCTGAAGATCTTATTTTTTTACCCTCAGTCTCACTTTTCATTTGTCCAATAGTTTGGTTTACTGACATTCAGTCAGTTGTGATCACAGTCAACTTTGATGAGTTGCAGGAGGATGGATATTAACCATTAATGCTGTGTATAATCTCCCCTCTAGTGCCACCTTGTGGTCAGAATGTCCCCATTTCCCTGTCAAACAGAATCTTAAACAACACACATTATTACACTTAAAAAGAAAGGAGACGTACCGCTGTCATCACGCACAGACACACACATATACTCCGAAATAAAAATGGAAAGAGGAAAACACAAAAGATATACAATGAAAAATGTGTGTTTTGGTGAAATTCATAAGCTATAATGTATCAACCAGTTACACAAGAAAGGTTTTCCTGAGCTCTCAAAATCTCAAGAAAATGTTTCTTCTCGAGCTGAATGACACTGAAGCTTTTCTTGATATGCATATGCAACTGCCTTGACACCAATAAAGCCTTCAGTGGTGTGAGTGAGCAGTAAGTAGGCTACATGACTGACTAAGTGTGTGTGAGTAAATGAGGGTTTTTGTTTTTTATATTTTTTGGGCGAGCTGTCAGATTTCTCCCCTTTCCAAGCTCCAGGTTCATCACATTCCTGGCTGCACTGGTCAGTTTGATTTTAATGTGTTTTCACAGAGAGACACAATCCTGTTTGGAATACCTGCCTCACTTCACTCTGAGACTCTCCGATGTCCCACAATCAAAACATGTGAGGTTATCACACTTTCACACTGTCATATCTTTCAGGGTCGTCACACTTCAGGCACACTGCACAGCTCTGTCACAGCTGAAAAAACAAAATGTAAAAGGTGATGTCACAGCCGGTGAATTACAGTGTTGATTCAGCAGGGACAAACCAGAGCTGGAGCGTGTTTGTCACTCTGCGAGTCAGTCTTCACAGGGCCGGGTCAGAGCGCAAGATTAAGTGTTAAAGGGTATGAGAAGTCCAAAAGTGGTCTCAGAAACCATTTTGGCAATTAAAGGACAAAATCAGCAGAGAAGATTTGCCTCCCTTTGTCCACAGGGGGCATCAAAAGTGACACAAACCACTATTGTTGATATTAAAACATGATGTATCACGTCTCTAAATTTCAAAATGCCTCTACATCACATCCCGTAAAAGTAACTTCAAAATGACACAATAGCCTTGTATAAAAAAAGTTTTAATTTCTCTGCAGCTTTGCGTCTGAAATACAGGGAGCCTGCTGTATCTCCACAGATAGATAAATGAAGTGTAAATACCTGAAACAGCAGGAAGATGTTCTTTACAAATCAGCAACATGTGTAGCTAACAGAGCTTTAAAACACAGATCAATGACAGCGACAGCATCGGTCTGTCATGACTCATTTTCTCCACAGGCTGCTGAAAATATATTAAATTATTATTTTTTTTAAATCAAGCTGATCACATATTTAAATAAAACAAATATATTCTCTACAAATCTGCACGGTTTAATTTAGATACGAGCTGCTTTTGATTTCTTTCTTCTTTAATAATCAACGAGCAGAATCTGAAAACTGGATTTTTTTTTTCTAGATAGAAGAGATGATGTTGTAAACACTGTAAAACGTCTTTATTGTTATTGTGATCTAAGCCCAGGGTCCCCAGGCTCCATCAGGGCCCGGGTCACATTTAGGGTCAGGGTCAGGGTAGTTTATCGGCACGGCACTTTTCTGGTAGTGTGTAAGCCGGTCGAGGAGAGACTCCACTACTGAAGGGTACAGAGCGGACACTTCATTTCTCTCCTCAGGATCATCTTCAATGTTGAACAGCATCACGGGCTTCAGAGGCTCATCGGAGGAGGAGTCCCGATAGAAGCTGTTATTCTCCGGTCGAGGGAACCAGACGTCACAACCTGGAGGAAAGTATTCATATTTTAAATACAAAACCTCTCACTTTTAACCGATCTCCATAGTGTGCGCATGGATAAATCAACCCAAGCAGTGAATCTACTTTTACAGAATTTTATTGGCTAAAATAAGCGTCAGTCATCAGCACAGTAGAGGTGCAATGACGGGCCAGCTGGTGATTTTTATGAGACAAATTTTAACCTGTTCGGCCACTCCACTCATATGTCAAATTCTATGCCAAATCTCAGACTCTCACTCACTGTAATCTGTAATTTCACTGAAATAAAGGATCTGAATACGCCTTCCATCCTTGATTAAATGAGATAAGAAGTGTGCTTGATTACTTTAGTCTTCCCAATTAGCCTGAACATGTTGTTACCGGTGATAATGGAGATACTGACCTGGGTATCCAGTCAGCAGCTTCCACTCTGAGTGTCGAATGGCTGCATGAATGGACACATTGAACCCAGACTTCCAGGTCCAGGGGTTTTTGTTGTACTCCTGATCCAAAGTAAACCGACTCTTTGTGCCCGGACCTGCAGAGAGCAGCGAGAACAGCGCTGATCATGGAGCTCATCCATCTTTTTTTTTTTTGTGTGTGTTAAAACTGCTGATTATGTCGATATTAAACGACCGCTGGATAAAAAAGACGCCCCTCTGTGGACGACTATGTAAACCATATGAGAGAAAAAGACTGGCTCCAAATATCACTGCATACCTGGGATTCACAGCCGGTATCAAGTGTAGGCGTGAAAATAAACACAAGAAAGAGCTCCTTTTGTGCTGTAAGAACTGAACTGTCCAAAACAATCCTTCACTTTAAAAAAAAAACAAAAAACAGAAATTGTTGTTTGAAGAAATTTACACAAACTCAGGAACTTTGAGGGGAAAGAATTCGTCAAATATGGTGGAAATGAGGCCGTGTTGTGAGCCACTCTGTCTTCTGTTTCTCTAAATATAACAAATACATTTGGCATCTTTGCAGCTGGTTCCTCATTGGTAACATTCAGCAAATAAGGAACAATCGTTAAATCAACCATTAGACATCATTTTATTGAATAAAAGTTAACGATTCAACCTGATCATTGACTGGATATTAATATGGACAGCATGCCTCTGTCTCCTTCAGATGTACAAAAGTGAAGCCACAATGTAACCGGCAACAGTGTTCACATACTGTGCTGGTGATGTCATTTGGAGTCACAACATGCGCACAAGTGATCTAGCTGGTGGAACAGATGAATTGACGAAAAGCCCCTTCAGCTAATTAGAGCACACAAGATTAAACAAACAGATTATTTTGTCAGTTTGAGGAAGACACGCTTATGGAACTTATAGACTGCTGGTAACATCCTGATCAACAGGGTTTTGAAATCCCTACCCTGACAGTTCAGGTTTCATTTGACACACAGTCCATCTTTATGTACAGTCAATGGTCTAAATGCAATATTTAAACCCTGCTGTGTTGTGTCTTCACCTTATAGTAAGTGTCCTCACAGTTTCCCCCAGCTATTTATCAGACCTTTTACTACCTTACAAACCCACACGCACATTGAGATCCTCTGGCAGAGGTCTCCTGGTGGTTCCAAATGCAAAATTAAAAACAAAATGGGATAGAGCATTTTCCGTGAAGGCTCCAAGACTATGGAATGACCTGCCCGAGGAGATCAGGTCGGCAGAATCAGTCATCATTTTTAAGTCCCTTCTTAAAAAACACTTTTTCCGGCGAGCCTTTCCTGATTTTTGTTGATTTTAAACTGTTACTATTTTCACTTTTTAGAATTCCTTTAAAAGAATTGTATGTATTTTACAGTTCTTTCAAAAGGGATTTTATATTTCAAAGTGATTTTTATTCCTTAATCTTGCCTTGTTTATTATTCTATGACCTGCCTGTTTTTATATTTGCTGTCCTTGTAAAGCACTTTGTAACTTGTTTTTGAAAAGTGCTCTTTAAATAATGATTACTATTATTATTATTATAAAAACAGACCTCTTTACATACAGTGTAATATGTACTTACATGGAGCAGTATCAACATATAGAGGGTCGATGTTGTGCAGCAGCTCCAGTCTGGGTGAGGCGAACCCTTTGCTGGAAGATAAGAGGAGGTTTGACTTTTTAACATATTGAAACACACACACAAACAAACACACATGCACACACACACACACGCACACTGGGATGTCTGACTCATGCACTGTAAAATCCACTGGGCTCTGTAAATCTAAAGCAGCTGGCCGTCGTTCACCAGGCAGTCATATGCTCTGACCGCACTCCACCACAGAGAAAACACACTGCTCTCTCTGACCACAGCGTCTGATAACACAACTTAAAATAACTCTCACTCTCTCATGCCGGCCTACTGTTTTAAACATTCATTTTGGTTTTTTAAAAGTCGCAGGTCGAGCCCCTCAACAGCCCTGCTAACTGGTTGTTCTTGTGAATATAAATCCAGCTATATAGCATCAAAGTTCACCTGATTGTATTCCACATGTTGAATCCGTCCAGTGGTTTTGTGCTATTGGTTTTCCATCCAGCCGCACTGACAAGGGTTGGCAGCCAATCAGAGACATGAATGAGCTCTTTGCTGACGGTTCCGGGTCGTTCCAGAAGCGGGCTGGCGACAAATCCAACTCCCCGGATACCTCCTTCCCACAGCGACATCTTCCTCCCTCGCAGTGGCCAGTTGCTGCCGCCCGATAACGTCTGGCCTCCGTTATCTTTTCCAACAACCACAGGGGACAAAAATGTTATCACACGAGGAGAGAAAATACCGTCTGTGTGTCTGTTTCATGTGCCTCTCTCTTGACCTTGCTTTGTAATTACAAGTCTGTTAGATAGTGTAAAAATAAATACTTATTTTCACTTCACAGTCACTCATTCTAAGTTTGATGTCTACTCAGAAGGGTTAAAAAAAAATCAATGAATCAAACGTACCAGCTGAAAACACCAGGATGGTGTTCTCCCAGAGTCCTTCCTGCTTCAGAGCCCGAGTGACGTTGCCCACCGCTTCGTCCATGGCCGACACCATGCCAGCATACTTCCTGCGGTTGAGGTCGTGGATGAAGTCGTACGGGGCCATGTAGTGGTCGGGCACCTGCAGGGGTGCATGGACTGCTTGGAACGCGAGGTAGAGGAAGAGCGGCTGAAAGAGAAAAAGGGGGAACATGTGAGGACCTCTTTCTTGACTTGTGGCAGAACTAACTATCAAAGATAGATTTTCTACAATTCACTTAGCAGATGCTTTTATCCAAAGCGACGTACATCAGAGAGTAAGAACAACACAAGCAAGGATCTAGAAAAAAAGGAACAATGTCAGTAAGAGCAAACGATCAGCTTTGAGTCTGATTGGACAAACAGGTGCTGACAGGAAGTGACCAGAGGCAAAGCACAACATTGACGGAAGTTCTTGAGAGCTCTAATCAGTATAGAAACCATCTTATAAGTCATCGTGATCTTCCTATTATGTCTAAAGTTGCAGAGAAATGGGCGGCTAAGCAAATTATACATCACCTGAACAACAGCTCTTATCACCTGCATCCAATGCAGTTTGGATTCAGATCCAACCACTCAACAGAGACAGCTAAATGCTTCTTCATTGAAAAAAATCAAATCACTGCTAGATAACCGTGGCATTGTTGGTGCTGTCTTTCTGGATCTCAGAAAAGCATTTGACACTGTAAATCACAGGGTTCTTCTATCTAAGTTATCCACCTTTAATTGGATAACCCATAATAAAATGGGTAGAATCATATCTCTCCAACCGCTCTCAAAGTGTGCGAATACTTAATTATCAATCTGACGCCCTCTGCTTGTCCACGGGCGTTCCGCAGGGATCTATACTGGGCCCACTTTTATTCTGCCTGTATGTAAATGACCTGCCATCTGTTTGTCCTGAGGTTAACATTCAAATGTATGCTGACGATACAGTTTTGTATGTGCATGGTTTAACAAAAGCAGAAATTGCTTCAAAACTAACAACTGCAATGGTCAAAATTACAGCATGGCTTAATCAGTGCTGTCTCCAACTTAATGTGTCTAAAACTGTTGGTATGTTCTTCACTAAAACAAATTACTCAAAACAGATATACTTGTGTCAGGAGATACAGATACTACAGATTGTAAAATAATTCAAATACCTTGGCATTATACTTGACTCCAACCTGAACTTTAAAGCACATGTAAAAAAAAGTCTGTAAACAAATTAAATATAACCTTGCCAACTTCAGATTTATCAGAAACTCCATGTCTACTGAAGCAGCCAACATGTACATGCATTCAATGATTTTCTCATATATGACCAACTGTATGACAAGCTGGTCTCAGGCAAGTCACACCACATTAAAACCACTACAGTCTTTGTATAAACAGACAATAAACCAAAGCAATTCCACCACTGTTCAATCCTCAGAAAATACAACCTCCTGAGCTGGGAGAACATGATTAAACACAAAAATGCATGCCTCCTTTATAAAATCTCACATGGTTTGGCCCCTGCCCCACTCAGAGAGTTTGTAAGCATACGAACAAACACACATCACTTCACGAGGGGTGTCGCAAGAGGTGACTGCATTATTCCTCTAAGGAAGTGTGTTTTTAGTCAGTCGGCCTTTGCTGTTACAGCCTCACGTGAATGGAACAACATCCCAACAGTTATCAGAGAGAGCAACACATATCGTTCATTTGGTTCACATCTGAAACACTGGCTATTTGATAACCACATCTGCCAGCACTAAACCTGTTCCGCTCGCTGCTGCCCCCTTGTGTCTGGTTGTTGATGATTGTGTCCCGTTTTTTAAATGAATGTGGCCTGCGTGTTGTTGTCTGTTGAGGTGAGCTTCAGGTATAGCTCACTCAATGTTTTTTATGAGGCCTTGTGTAATTTGTAATTTGTACGTGTTTATTGTATATTGTGTTACATGTTGTCTTGTTGTGTGCACGTTACAGTTACTTTAGTAGGTTATTGGATACGTGCTTTTACTAATACTTGTTTTTGTAGCTTTTAGCAATGTTTGAAATTTGTTTTGTTTTTTTAGGGAGCCTTTTATCAAATCTGGCCAGGGACAACAGATGAAAATTAGCCTTTTGGCTAACTCTGGCATATTTACAGAAATGTTTATTAATATGCAATGTCCCTGTAAAATAAAAACTAAATAAATAAAACAAAAACCATCATCATTACCATCATCATCATCAATAATATGGAGACCATCATCATTAAGTTAGTAGGTATTCATGAAAGAGCTGGGTCTTTATCTTTTTCTTAAAGGTGCAGAGATTTTCACATTATTAAAGTTCATTACATGACACTGTGTGTGAGTGTGTGTGTATCTTTCACCTTGTTAGGGTTGTGCTTCTCGATGACGTTGATGGCCTTCTTGCTGAACAGCTCAGTAGAATAGACTCCTTCATATCCCGTAGCGACCTCTTCACCGTCCCGCAGGTCCAACGCACATCGATTCAGGTCCAGAGGAGGGATGTTCGAACAGCGGATATGAGTGTTGTAGTCCTCGCTGCCCATCAAATAACCTGAAGGGGAACAGAGGAGAGAGTGGGCATTTGAGCTCCTGTGAGAAACCTTCAGTTTGTGTTGGATGTTGGCACCCCCTTGTGGACAACATCAGGATATGTCTGATGTCTTGTACTGTACATGTGTAGGTAGTCTTCCAACACAAAAAAAGTACAATCCTTCTTTCCTTTAGCAGTCAGGTGTATACATTTATTTTAATTATTTGCTGTGGAAAATGTTTTTAAAAGAAAGGCCTGTTTACTCGCGGTCTCACCTGACGCCCATGGCAACGATAAAAGTGATTAAAAATCTCAGAAAAGGGCCAAAAAAAAAAGAGAGCACCTACTGTATATTGGGTGCCTCTGACTTCTATTTGGTTGCCATGGTAACGAAAAAGGTAGTGATATTGTTTGTATTGAAGTTTAAAAAAAATCAGGTATTGTGACAACCCTAGAAGGCATTAACCTGAATCTACATGTGCAACGTTAGAAATAAACAACATTCCTGAACATAGCACGGACACATCAGAGGATTTATTCAAAATTAAATATATACCAAAATATGTGTCGAAGCCCCTCCGTGTGGGCAGGCAGTCCTTCTTGTACATGCCCAGGTGCCACTTGCCCACCATGTGTGTGGCGTAGCCCGCCTCCTTCATCAGCTGAGGCAACAACTTCTCATCCAGAGGGACGCAGTATGGCTGACACGGCCAGATGATCTGGTGCTGCATGCCTGTGTGGATCTGACGAGGAATAAAAAAACACAAATCTTTAGGAGATAAAAGCAAATAATAAAAAGAACAAAAAAGGAGTATGATGATATGATGTGTCGCTGGTTCTGCAAAAGTTCTAAAGTTAACGTCTTGGAATAAAACTTTTCAACCTTTGGTCTACTTTCCGCTACACTTTTTCCCCCTACAAAGTTATTTCCAAACATGAAGATGTTCAATCCCAGAGTCATGACCTGGTTAAATATTAAACAGGAACCCTTAAACAAACATTTCAAGTATTTTTACCAAAGTAATCATCAAATATCAAACACACAGAATGCTGTGAGCAGACAGGATAACATACTCCCACCATTATTTTCTGTGCAAGCTGATATGGTGCATATGGTGTCGGATACATCGGAAAACAACGAGTTTCTGAGTTGTAAAATGTACACGAACACCTGCTCAAGTCGGAACAACAACTCGGGAAACTCGGAAAAGAATCAGGTCCCCGACTTGCCGACTTGACGTCAGAATCGTCATCACATGGGGAATCTTTGCCCCAACAGACACTGAAAAGAGATTATCCACATTGACCTAGAACCTTTTATTTTGAAGGGGGCACATGAGCCAACTGCGCTGAAATGAGGAAGTATTCAGTTATTTGTGAAACTTATTCTAAAGCAAAAACTTCACAAGAAGCGACACCTTCCTCATTTCAGCAGAGTCGACTGACTCATGTCCTGATAAAAATACCCTTTAAAATCACATTTATGCATAAAATTATCACTTTATAATTGTAGAATTAACAACTTAGTTATCTTATTGTATTTAAAAAAAAAAAAAGTATTATATGGCCCCAATGATCCACCGTAGTAATGTTTAGGTGCTAGCCAATAAAGAATAGATTGATTAACAACAGATACAGTAAATGTACTGTCAAGGGAATAACTAGTATGATAAGTTCTTCAGTACAGTACTTCCTGTCAGCAGGGATGTAGATCCAGTGGTGTAGTGCAGGGTGAACGCAGCTATATGGAGTATTGATTGATTGATTAAATTCATTTCAGACATATCAAATAAAATCAAACACATCAAAAATACAAAACAAAATGAAAAGCACGAAAATACAATAAACAAAAAAACAATGTTCAAATTATTTCACACAAAAAAAAGAAAAAGAAAAAGCAAATTACATATATTCAATTGCTATGCCTGAAAAGGAGTAGGAAGAAGTATAAAACTTATTTAATCCTACCCCTTTTCCACAGCTCAATAATTAATATTTATTAAATTAAATTAACTTCCTGTGTTCCTTATAAGCTCTCTATATATACAATCAATCTATTTACAATTTGATATACTATATTTATGATACTATATTTGATATTTACAATCCAGTGATTTTCCATACATATATACAACTTGATATACTATGATTTTTATAATTTATATATTTATACAATCCATATATCTATATATTCATATCTATTTGTACAATTTGATATACTATGATTTTTTATCATTTATATATTTATACAATCCATATATCTATGGATCCATATCTATTTGTACAATTTAATATACTATGATTTTTTATAATTTATATATTTATACAATCTATATATCTATACAGTTTAGTACAATATGTTTACAATTATACATTTAATACAATATATATCTATATATATATATAGATATATATACACACAATTTGATATACAATTTATATATAAAACCACATATTTTGTCAGTCTAGCCACTTAAAAAACATTTCATTGAATGATAAAGAGTACACCCACTTCTGACGTCAGTGCTCTCACCTGGTACCTGCCGGTCAGGAGCTGGTTCCTGGAGGGGGTACATATAGGCTGCACGTAGTAGTTCTCCAGCCGGACTCCTCCTGCTGACAGAGAGTCCAGGTTCGGAGTCCTGATCTCGGATTTGTGGTAACCCACATCAAACCAGCCGAAGTCATCCGCCAACACGAACACGATGTTCGGCTGCTTGGCCGCAAAAACTCCGGAGACACTTCGAAGAAACACCGCGAGAACCAGAAAACACCGCGTTTCATCCATCTTGACTTTTTATTGTTATAAACTCAGTTTCTATCTCTAAGTAAACAACCTAAACAACAGTCCGTCAGAGAGGGCGTCACCGGTAAAACAAAGACAAACATAACTGAGAAGCGGCCGAACAAACCGGTAGTTCTGCCGACATGTTTCAGAGTTTCAATATAAAACATTAGCGTTTACAACCGTTACTAACCGAGCTGTCACTTCCGCGTTTAAAAACACTGCCTCAGCCGCGACAGCCAATCAGATGTCTGGAAAAACCAGCGAATCACGTGAAAGTATAGAAGCCTAAAACGACTATTAAAAAAAAAAAAACATTACGATCTGTTGCAGATATTTAATTGTGGTTAAAATTAGTTTTGGTATAGTTTACTACTGTTGTTGTTTATTTAATTATTCTACACGTTTTCTTTATTTAGAATAGATATTTGGGTAATGTTTTCTTTTGCTAGTTATTTGTTTAGTAAATTTCAAGATTCAAGATTGTTATTTGTCACATGCTCATACGGATGTG
This sequence comes from Labrus bergylta, assembly GCF_963930695.1. Lineage (NCBI taxonomy): Eukaryota > Metazoa > Chordata > Actinopteri > Labriformes > Labridae > Labrus > Labrus bergylta. The sequence goes on from NC_089211.1 coordinate 22,907,243, forward strand.
CAGTGAAATGTAAAGACTGTTCCGCAAGGCCATGCAATAACAATCCTAATGCTAATACATATATATATATATATATATATATACAGTAAAATAGAATATAATGTAAAATTAAAAAATATATATATTTGAATATACAAAATATAGAAAAATGTAAACAGTGTAAAGTGTCAGTGTGTAAAAATTTAGTTTTGTATTAGTATTTTTGTTAACACTGTGGGCACCAGAGGTTATTTAAGTAAGAGGCAGGTAGAGGACCAGCATGCACCTGGGTGGGCCTTTTGTTTTTTTTTACCAGAGCAAAAGATGATCTTTGTTCTTTTGTTTGCTTTCTTCAAATAAACCACTAAAAAAAAAACGCAGATCTCTTGCATGGACATTGGATTTCTTTTGCCTGCGTAAATCACATCCCCCATGGTGCATCAGTGGTCATTTGATTATGTTTGATATTAGTTTATTTAGATTTTTTTTGTTTGTTTTTGGACAAATAGCCACAGCACAATCCAATAAATAATCCTCCTGCTACCTTCAATAAACTGAAAAGAGTTAGATGATTGGTTCATTGGCTCAGTAGGTGATGAAACAAATCATTGTAAATTACTTTGATGACATTATTGAAAAAAAGTTTAAATGAAGTCGGCTTCTATACAAATATTTACTTCATCCTTCACTAAATTTAAAACCTAATGAATCTGTTTGTAATTCAGCAAAGGTAATGAAATCAGCCTGATTGTACCTGTAAACACTACTGGAGAAGAATGCAAAAACTAAGAATGACAACACAAGTAAAAGTTGGGTCAATAAATGAAAGCTGTACATCAAAAAGCTTCTTATGATTTATTTGTAATCACTTTCATCACAGTGCAAAAAAATACATTCACATTTAAAAAGAGCCCACTGGAGCCCAGTCAGTGCAAAAACAAGGCACACAGGATTAAAGCGTTTATTACATGTGAAACTTCCCTTAATGGATCCCCAACAACGGAAAAAAAAAAAACAACACATCTCAGAAGTATCAGCACTTTTTTTTTTTCCCCAACTTCAACTTTTAAAAAAGGCTTCTTACAAATGTCACAATTAATACTCGGGGTTAAAATACCATAATAAACTACATCAGGATTAAAACTGTGGCACAATGTTGGAGCAATAATTAAACACACCTGGTGGTGTCCACTGAAGAGATTATTCTTCTAAACTCTTTTCATTAAAAAAAAGTGCTGCAGAGATTTTAAAAAACAAATATGAGCACAAATTTAAAGATATTTAAGAAAACAGAGCTGCGTTCTCCAAAGGTTCAGCTGCAAGAAATAGTTACACAAGCTCGGGAAATTTTAACCAAATTCAGGTGAAAATAGAGATCCCAGTTAAGTTTAGTATTAGGACTGAAAAGAGTATGGGGAAAGCTGTGGGGGTTGGGGGGGGGGGGGGGGTAATTACTGTTAGATCCTATATTTTAAAATGTAAGATAAATATGAAATAACTCAAGTTTCACATCAGATTATTCCTGTCAAAGTCCAAGAAACCAAACCAAGAAATACTCCCACACATACTGTAAGCCTCTGTATAAAACTTTGAATTTTTGTTGTTACAGATCGATTTTTGCATGAATTTTAAAAAACACACACGCGGTATGTCGATGTGTGAGTGTGACTGTAGCTGCGAGGAGGTTTTAACAACCCTTAGAACAGCATCATGCTAGCCTTTTCCCTCAGTTCTCATGTTTCATACCTAACTCACAAATCTTCTGTGAGCTTTATGGAACGGACCGATGGAATCTCATTTAAATCTCTGCAAAAACCCCACAACATTTTATCTACTTATTGATAGATGATTGGAGCATTCCTTTGGTTGTATAAGAGCAAATAATGCCAGTTTTTGTTTTCATGTAACTGATATAAATGTTCTGATTCCCCTTAAAGGGATAGTTCTGTGTTTTTGAAGTGTCCGTCTGACTATATCAGCCAATCAGAGAGGTTGGTCAGCTCGGCCCCTCTACTGAGACATCAGCAGGAATGCAGGCAGCGGGCTTGCTAGTAGAAAGCGCTGTGAATTCTTTCAACATTTACCCCTGATGTTTTTAAGATAGTTTTTCTCTTAAAATAAGCAAAATTTACGTCGAGAAAACCCGTCTGTAACACTGTACAGCCTAGCTTCCATGCCCGCACTCCTGCTGTTTCTCAATAGAGGAGCTGAACTGACCTACATCTCTGCTGCCTAATAAACCAACTATTGACAAGAACCTCATACGACCGACCACACTTCAAAAATACCAAACTATCCCTTTAACATTGTAAAAGAAGAAAAGTGTACAGTTCTATACAGTACAGAACGGTAGAAGTCCAGTCTGCGTGATATGAAATGGGAAAGTAGTTCAGCAGAAAATAATTACCTCAGAGATATTTGAGCACAGCTCAGGAAAATAGATCTATTTCACAGTAGATTTTTTTCTTTTTGACTCGTCATAGGAGGAAAATGAACAGGTGTTACATATCAGGAAACAGTTTGACTGTTTTTTGGAAATACCCTGTGAGACACTCTCTTTCTGGTGGAGTGGAGGGAGGTGTGAGTCTGCTTTGGAGGAGACGAGATGTGACTTTCATGTTCGTTCATTTGATGACGATGTTTGGATAGGACGCAGCTTAAATATATGTATGATCTGTTTAGAGCATAAAAACAACTAAGATACATACTTCATGAGTTTTTGCTTCTTTTATAGTCAATTCTTTAGAGTGATCTTTCAACAAGAAGGGTAAAAAAAACAAAAAACATTTGCATTTCCAATTTTTAAATAAATCATAAACAGTAATTATGCTAAGGTAACTATTGCATATTTAGGATAACCCAATCCTGGTTCTATCTTTGTGTTCATGGACAAAATAAGTGTTCACAATAGAGTAATTTCCAAAAATGTTAACTGTTCTTTTAAGTTCAATCGGCCCTTTAAGGCCAGTGTATTTATGATTATTCATGCTAATTTAAGCTAACTCCTCCTCCTAGCAAAGGTTACAAATTTAACAGACGGACATGAGAGTGGTATTTATCATCTCCTCAAATGAACAGCAAGAAAGCAAATGAGCATATTTCCTAAAGTGTCAAACGAGTGTCCTTCAACAATGACTTCTGTTCTGTTCAAGTGTCCCAGTAAACCCTGACGTTGTGACAGTGAGCCAGCATGCACAAGACCAGGACCCTGAAACTGAAGCAGCTCAACAGAACTCAGTCATCATCATCATATGTCATCTTTCATATCTTCACTTAACCTTCTGAGACGAGTCTGAATGTGACAGTTATAAAACATCTGAATGAAAACAGCCCCCCCGCCCCCGACTAGAATTAACTAGTCCTTTTTTTTTACTTGACATTACGGCAGCTGTCGCCCGCACAGGACTGCAGCTTAATGAGCCGCTGGTTCATGGCCTGCAGGACGGCGGGGTCCACCTTCTTCACGATGTTCTCCAGCTGGTGGGGGTCCGACGTCAGGTTATACACTTCTACAAACGACTGGAAGACACAAAGAAATGCAGACACACTGAGCTTTTTAAAAAAAATCTGTTTTCACACCGACGAGTTACTCACACCTTTGACAGACAAAGTCAAAGTCGCACCTCGCTGTCTGCAAACTCGCAGTATTGAAGGTTTTGGTCTTTGTCGAGCGTCCTGACGCAGGCGTAGGTGTTGTTGTAGGCGTCCTCACACACGCAGTCGGGGAAACATTGCTGGAAGAAATCAGAAGTGGGTGAGTTTTTTATTTTTGCAAAACCTTTTAAACAGCATGTTGAAAGAATCTGGAGTATTTAGACCATTTAAGTGGCCAGCATCAGAGAGTAAGTACAACACAAGCCGGTAGCCTAGTGGTTAGGTTGCGCCCCATATACGGAGGTTGTGGTACTTCAAGTGGTCGGCCCGGGTTTGAATCCAACCTGTGGCTCCTTTCCTGCGTGTCATTCCCCCCTCTCTCTCTCCTATCTCTAAATAAAAAGGCCCAAAAAGCCCCAAAATAAACCTTTAAAAAAATAAAAATAAGGATCTAGAGAGGAGGAAGCAACTGCAGTAATTTAAAACAAACAGCTTTCACAAAGAACAAAGTCTGATCAGACACACAGGAGATGCCAAGTTCTTCCACCACCAGGGGGCGACAGAGGAGTCTATGTAGAGACTTCGGACCCTGTGTTGAAGGTTGGATCAGATGCATTTCTTTGGCAGAGTGCAGTGGGGCAGGAGGGAGTGTAGACCTGGATGAGAGCGATGTGCAGGTTTTTTTTATTTTATTTGTATGTCGGTGTAACTTTTACGAGGTCGCGGGCGACACGCCCTGCTGACTGCAGAAGATCATTGGCGGTGCGTGTAGGCGCATGTGAGCTATAAAAGATCAAGGAATGCATTTCCCTCCCCAGAGGCTGATGTTTTGGATGTCTTCAAACATCAGTGTTGAAATGAAACATTTACACAAGTAGGACTTTTAAATACATGTAGCAAGTTTAGGATTTTTAAATAAAACTTCCTAATATTCATCAGAGGCAAAAACTTTACTTTCTACCTCAGAATATATTTATTTAAAACTGTGTTTATTGATTTTTTTTCTGTGATTTTGTGTTCACAAGACTAAACTCTAATCTCTTCATCCTCGAGTTCAAGTGGACGTTTGTACCTTTAGGTGGGAAATATTCCTCAAGGCATTCCTTTGACATCCACAAGAACCAGAAAAAGAATAATGACCAGGAAAGAGTTAGAAATATCTTGGAAATTCTTCTGTTTTGTCTAAAGTTTTATTTTTTTTAGAGCTTCTCGTCTGTTCATCGTTGGCCAATTTTGAAGAAGCAGAGTGAGATTTTCTGGCACAACTTCAAGGTGCATGAAAAGTGAAAGGCTTGTAGTATGAAGATCAACTCGATTAACTGAAGCGTTTCAGCTTGTGGCCTGCAACAGCGTGGCAGTAGCTCTGTCTGCAGGGACTTGGGTTGGGGGTCTGCACCTCAGCTACCAAACCAACGTCCATATTTTGGGGCGGTACCCTCCAGGCCACTTCCTGAGTATTGCCCTGAGGGTACTCGAGAAGGCACCGAACCCTCAACAGCTCTGGTGCTCTCCCTGTGAAGCAGCCCCACTCTGACATCTCTCCTCTAATGCATGTCCACAGCTTCTGTGTGTGTGTGTGTGTGTGTGTGTGTGTGTGTGTGTGTGTGTGTGTGTGTGTGTGTGTGTGTGGGGCCTATGTGTGTGAGAAGCATGTCTCTCAATAACAGAGTGTAAAACCAGAATTTCTCCTCTGGGATAAAAAAAAGTTTGTAAAATAAATATAAAAATTAAATATAAATCAGGGTCATGTGCCAAATTTGAAGAAACACCATCCTACTGATTATTTTTTTCATTTTGTCCTGATAAAAGACTTTACTATACATTAGCAGAACATTTAACACTTCATTCATAGTTAAGTATTTTATAGGGAACAGTCTGTTGTTGTTAAAAAAATACTCACAGACAAACCAGGTCCGAGTTTGGGACATGAAGGATCTGGTTCTGGATGTCCCTCTCCGGTGTATTCAACGAGGAAAAATGGACGAGCGGTGCCGTTGCGGAGAGAGGGAGCCTAAACAAGAGTTTTGAAGTTATTTTTAAAGATAAATGAAAGAGAAACATTCAAGGAAAAACTCTTTTTAAAGTCCCGGCTGACCATCTGAGGAAGGAAAGACTGGCCGTCCACGTTCACAGTGGACAGATTGAGCCCAGAAATGTCCAGGATGGTCGGAGCTAGATCGATGTTCAACACCGGAGCCTGACGTGTGAAGAATAAAACAAAGTTAAAAAAAACACATTCCTGCATTTTAAACCACATGAAAGTGATAAAAAAAAAAAAAAAAAAGAACGTGTGTGTGTTTATAAATGTGGGATGTCTGGGGACCTTCAGTGTCTGGTTCGGTTTGATTCCAGGACCTCGGACCATGAGAGGGACCCGGATGTCGAACTCGTACAGCTGCCTTTTATCAATGGGCAGAGAGAACTGACCTGAAACAGAGCAGACAGGTGATCACACACACACACACACACACACACACACACACACAGGCGAGGAGAAGAGGAGGGACTTTGTTTGGAGCGGTGGTTCAGACCTGTGTGATATCCGTTGTCTGAGGTGTAGATGATGTACGTGTTGTCCAGCTCCTTTATACTGTCCAGTTTCTTCACCAGCGCCTCCACCATGTCGTCCACAGAGAGCAGAGTCTGCCACCTGCACAACACAGCATCCTTTTTAGACTTGAAACTTTATTTAAAAAAGGGAAGACTACGATTTACAAAATGAGACTGTAGACAAATGATGACTGAAAAAGATTCCTTTTAAGGCTGCAGGCCCGCTGGTCAGTGTGGTTTGTTTTCCCTCAACAAGGGGAGGTGATCGGAGCTTCTCGTCGTGGTGTGGATTAAATTCTGCATCATGTTGGTTGTGCTATTTGTGTAGTTCTCGGTCTAGTTTTTGTCTCGTCTGTTATCTTCTCACCTCTTTCATTTTCTGTCTCGGGTAAAGCCAAAATGCTTCCACACCTCCGATTTTAAAAAAGACAATGATGCGTCCTCAATTTCTAAATCTCTGCTCTGCAGCTGCTGACGCTCACCGTATTATTGAGATTCATTTTTCAGAGTACAGATGTGAATCTTCACACCTTTGAATTAACTTATCATGATTTTTATGATGAATCTTTACATCCCGAGGGAAGACATTTTTCATCTTACCTGGATCCTGTTTAAATCTAAACCACCAGCTGGTAGGTTAGAAGAGTTTTGGAACCATCTCGACTGAAGTGCATCCAACTAAAGTTCTTGTTTTGGTCACTGACAAGATCTGATTTTTACTACTTTACAAGAGTTTGATGACATAAGAGAAAGTTTCCCTACATAGACGACGTTTTTTTTTTTTTTCTCCCAATTGGTCTTTGTTGCTTCTCAATTGGAGTACATTTATGTTATTGTGTTCTTCCTCTGCAAGTTTAATCTTTGCCCTAAGTGGAGTAGCTATGGATAACTATCTCAGTTTTCTAAGTCTAAGCTACCTCTCTGGTCTCACCTTCACTAGCTCACCAGTCTAGCCTCGCATCACATACAAAAACCTCCTCGGACACCGGTTTGCTCTCCATCCCCCACGCCGAGCCGCGTACCTTCTGGGGGCAGGGCCCTCAGATTGGTGGCCCCCACCCTCTGGAGCTCTCTCCCACCAGTTATCCACAATGCTACATCCTCAGTAATATTCAAATTATTTTTCAAACCCATATTACACGTAACACTTTGTGGCAATTCATTTATTTTTTTATCTTAATATGCTTTGCTTGGTTTGGCCCTTCATGAGGTAGAAGTAACCAAAAGCTTTTAAGATCATAATTCCAGTTCAATAACTTTCTAACTTACTCTCAACGAGGAGACACTCTCTAGTTAATGACATATTAGCTATAGCGCTTAATAATGACTAATAAGCAGCTAGTATGCTACCAATTAGCATGCTCATAAGTCACTAGTTAATGGTGAATATTGTGATTTAAAGTGTTACCATTATTTCTAAAACTTGTTTAATGAGAACCTGCAGCAAGAAGCCCCTCATCTTAAATACTCTGTGAGGATATCAAAAAGTCCTACCTTTTCCTGAACGCATCATCCAGGAAGGTGAGAGAGCTGTTGGGCATGGGGTTGATCGGCTGACGCAGCAGCCAGTGTTTGTCCTGATAACAACACACAGATACAGATATATTAATCAGGGTTATTAAACATCAGTGGTCAGAGTTAATCGTGTTTTGAGGTGACGTCAGACACACCTTCCCTGGTTTGTCAAAGCTCCCGTCTCGCGGCGCCTTAACGGTGCTGAACTCTTTCTGGTACTGCGGCGCTGCGGTCCAGGGCGAGTGAGGGGCGGGGGGGGAAAGCATGAGGAAGAACGGATGCTGTGGACTTCTGTCATCCAGGAAGTGAAGGGACCGGTTTGTCTGTAGATCGAATAACAAACACTGAATACACACGACTGGTGAAATATTTGACATTTGAAAACACAACACAGATGGAAACAGCAGTGCGTGTGTTTGAACACACTTTGTAAATGACTGTCAGCATCTGTTCATCGTTATAACTCCGGGATATGTCCTAACAACAGGTCCAGTACTGCCTTAACACCTTTTACTAGATGTGACTAATGCCTCAGCACCGTGTGAGATCAGCCTGCTCTGATTAGCTGGAAGGAGACAAAGCTGTCATTGTTGCACAACTCGAGAAAGTGTTTTTCGCATTTAAAGAGACAGGAGAGCAATTTAAAAAATACATGGGAGCATTTATTTTCAGCAAAATAACAGAGCAAATCCAAACACAAGCAGGGGCTGTGTGAGTGCAGAGGTACAGTATTACAAAATCTGAATGCCAAAATGAGAAGTCATACTCTCACTTTTGTTTCCTGCTTTTTAAAATGTTTTGTTTGAGTCAGTGATTTGCTTTTTTTTTTTGCTTTTTTCTTTTCAGACGCAGTCGGCCCAATCTTCATAAAACTTTATGGATTTTCAAGAAGTTATCGAGGACATTGAGGTTAATTCTGTTGGGATTTGAAAACAATTAAAAATGTATTTTATTGACTTTTTTTGGGCGGGGGGGGGGGGGGGGGGTTAGTGTTGGGCCCTCCAAGCAAAAAAAAAGGTTGCTCTAGCTGACTTCGGCTAGTTTAAAGAAGAGACTCATAAACTGTCTGAAACTCAGAATTCAGAGTCTGAATCCTGATATGAGTTTTGTTGATATAACTATTTCATAACATATATTTTTTCTACAGTGTCGTCATCTTTAATATGTCCAACATTTTAATATCACATTCATGACAGAAGAAGGATGGTGCAGCTTGGCTGTAAACCTCTAATTTAGTCCCCAACTGAACAGCATGATGCTCCATCAGGGGGGGGCAACTGGCGGCCTCAACCCTCAACATGGCCCTCAGGTCAAGTTTTACATATCAACTAATTGGAAACATGAAGAAAACATGATGAAATCTGCCATGAAATCAAAAAAACAGAAATATGTCCATAATAATATTTGATCACTGGTATATGTTTAAGTTAAATTTGAGACATCGTTGATTGTAATCGTTTTTTGTATTCTACAATTTGACCCCTCTGGCAGTGAGAATTTAATGAACGTGGCCCTTGCTGTGACTGAAGTTGCCCCTCCCTGTGCTAGATGAAAATACCAAAGATTAATCTGAGTCCTTTCTGCTGATTCTGCTAAAAATGAAAAAAAAAAAAAGCAGTAAATTGCGAGCCAGCAGTGCAGGTGACGAGAGAAAGTTCAAGTCTCATAAAGTTGATTTAAAAGTCGACAGAAGGTGAGGCATCGATCACCTGATGAAGACGACATGAAGGAGCAGCATGAGGTCGTAAAAAACTGAGGACGACGCTTGTTTTAAAACACAGAAAACAGAACATCCTAACAGACAATTTAATTAGTCTGCTTTCTTACATGTTATATTATGACATGTAGTCGCTGATTAACCGTCCCCACTGCTGACACAAAGAAAACATGTTGACTCTCTCTGACAGCAGCTGATTCACACAGTCTGGAGGGGAACACAAATCTTTACATAAAAGTCCCTGAAGATGACTTTATGCACGAACAGCAGCCGATCACAGACTCTGTACCATCAGAAGACAGCTTGCCTCTTCTCTATAAAACCCACTTATGTCATTTTCTAAAAAAAGATTACGACATTCACTGAAGCCAAAGACAAAAACATTATGAAGAAATGATTCTTCAAAATAATGAGTTAAGCAGCGTCTCTCTTCTGTTTCTGTCACATTCAGACTCCAGCACTCATCTTTTTTATTTTAATGTACTCATTCCCGACATCTTTCCACTTCACTTTTCCGTCCTGTGTGACTTGCCCTGCAGTCTCACGCCCTTATATGGTCATTACAAGAGGTGTTTTTTTTCCCCCTCTGCTAATTAGAGAAAAGGTGCACGAGCTTCAATCATGGCATCCATTAAAGTCAGAACACAGGTGGGAGAAATTCTGCAGATCAAGAGCAGCTCCATGAATCTGTCAGAGACTTTTCTTAAGAACAAATTAAAGAAAAAAAACTGAGGAATGAGGACCAAAGCACAAAAAACCAAACACTTCAAAAACTCACTATGAGGTCAGTGAGGTAGTCCTTCTCATAACTGTCTCCGTGCTTTTCCTCTTTACCGTTCACCGACAGAGAGTAGTTGTAGTACTGAGAGTTCCCCACCTGAAACCAGAAGATACCATTATTATAATAATTATGATGATGTAATATTAAAAAATATTCTATATGTGTTCAAGAGAGTGGATAGAAAACTCACCAACGCATGCCACTGATCCCAGCCAGGTGGAACATGACTGATGTCGCCTCCTTCCTTCTTACCGTACTGAAGACAGAAAATCAAAAAGTGAAATGAGTCACAACCTTTAAAAAAAAAAGAAGTGTGAAAGCAAACTGTGACTCTGCAGTGAGAGACTCAGCATGGCATGTTAATCCTCACACAAGCATGCAAACATGCTTCTAATGACAAACGCAAACTGGAAGAGCAGGTATGCATTCAATTGCATTCACCTTTACAAGTTCTAGGTTAGCATGCTGATGCTAGCATGTAGCTCAAACTGCACAACGCTGTGTCAGAGCGTCTCGCACCGGATCAGAATCAGAAATACTTTATTAATCCCAGGGGGAAATTAGTTTGCTGCAGTTGCTCATAACACCAAAAATCAGGAGGAAGTACAGATAAGTTCACAATATCAAATAAAATAAAAATAGTAATAACAATATAATAAGCATAAGTACCAAGTGAAAGCAATAAGGAAGTAGTATAAGTAATAAGCTGTGTTCAAGTGCAGGTAATTGAGAATATAAACAATATTTACAAATATGAATACACACTGATGGATTAAAGCGTAGATATTGCACGGTTCATGTATAGATTAGCACTTTTGATGTATAAATATTGTCCAGTTTTCAACAGATTGCACAGTTTTAGTAGAGTTTATATGGATGTAAACTAAAAAAGCAAGAGATGTAGAGTTTATTAAATATGTCTAAAACAGTTTTTTGTGATATAAAGAAACCCTGGGATCATTCCTCTGTGCATGTGCAAAGATGTGTGTGAAGTCAGAGGGGTCGTAACAGAGTCGACAACAAGGGCAAAACGTTTGGGACACACACTGATAGACCAAGAAGTCCACAGTTACCCCACATCTGCACAGACAGAGACAAACATGTCGGGGAAAATATCTGTGAAGAGATGAGATCCATTTTAATCTGCTAAGCTAAACGGAAACTAAATCAGTGTTTCAGTTCAACGAGGGGCCGTGTAATTTGGTGACGTTCAGCTGAATGCGTCTTAGGCTGCATTTGTATTTGTTTAGTTTTTCATTAAATGAATATCTGATTAGTTGTTTTTACCATTACATTAAAAAACTAAACAAAGAGACATTCAGAAAGATTCTTTATGTTTTCAACAGCTGCTCTAACGACGACAGCTACAGACGCTTCAGGCTGAAAGCCACTAGTTAACACGGTCACCTGTTAAACCGTAACACCGGGACCTTTACTTCGACGGTGTGATCTGTGCAACAGTCACCTGCTGATCTTATTTTACAAATTGTGCGCAGACCTGGTTGAGATATTTCCCAGCGAAGAAGGTCTGGTACTTCTGTTTGCTGAGGTAGAAGGGGAAGGCGGTGGACTCGGGCCCTTTCTGCCACTGAGGACTGGAGCAGTTCCCGGACACGGAGTTGTTCCTCACCTCGTGGTTGTGGGGGTACTGACCGGTCAGGACGCTGCTCCTGCTCGGGCAGCACAGCGGCGTGACTGTGAACTGCAGAGGGGACGAGGAAGCGAGAGAGAGAGAGGAAGACGAGAATAGAGGAAGGCGGGGGGGGGGGGGAGATGATAAAAGAGAAGCATGACTGTGTGGAGGAGGATGTGTTCAGTTTCAACATGGTACAAAAATGTGACATCGAAGGTGGCCGCAGAAGACACAAAGTCATCCATTCAGAATTCTACTTAAAGGAGAACCGCAGGATTTTTTTTCGGGGCCGTCCTTCAAAAGCTGCACAAAGTTTTGGAAATGCTTCTATAACAGAAAAGTAAATTGTTTGTTTTTGTCACTGAGAGGTTTAGATCGTTATTCTAAAATGTTTGAAATCATTACAGAAAGAATCCATCCATAAAAAGACCTTTAAGTCAGAGAGTAAAATGTTTCTTTTTAACAAAAAAAAAAAAAAAAAGACGGCCTTCACATCGCTGTCTTTAAAGCCACCAGACTCCCTTGATAAAAACAGCAATTTAACCTCGCAGTGCACACAAGTTGCTGATCTGCAATACTCATTTTTTGGTGTCTTTTCCTGACTTCCTGGTGTTACAAATGGTTATTTGAGTTCACACAAAGTATTGCTTTGGCGCACAATTCCAGAAAACAAACGACAGGCAGATAGTAAACCAGCACCTACCCTGCAGGTAAAACTGCTGGTTTTGTCAATGGGGTCTGGTGACTTTGAAGAGAAGGATAAAGTCAACCTTCGACTTAAAGGATCATCTACTGAAAAAAACTCCTGATATTTCCAGGAGGAGCTGTATGTGTGAACGCAGACAGCCAAATGTTTTCACCCGGAGTTTTCTCCTGCCAGACCCTTAGTATTTTTTCTGCAGCAAGTCCAAGTGAGCTGATGTGAGAACGCAGCAGGATATTCTCTGGAAAATTCAACTCGAGCCAAATCTTATTTTTCTGCAGTATAAATTAAAGTTATAGCTGTTTATTCCACCATGAAAACATTCTGACACAGAAATGTATTTTTAAGTTTCAGTTTTCTAAGAAACGCTGCATCCTCTCACTGCCGCTCAAACAGACAGAGGGGGAAATCACAGCGCTGAACTCTCCCTGACTCTGCAATAACGTGACACGGACCTGATAAGTCAAAGGGTGACAAACACGAGTTTTATCATGAGCCAAGTGTTTCTCTACATCTCTGAAAAGTCCCTATTGCCTTATACCATTTCAATAAAGTAAAGAGTTAAAGGCAGAATTTGGCCTCTGAATTGAAGCTGAGCAGAAATACAGTGTGTAATGAAAATGTAGGAGTTGATTACTTGTTGTTGGTCTTTATGTATATGTTTCTATCCTATATGAATAATAAGTGGTTGATTGTTTTAGACGTTTGGTTTCTGTAGATTGGATTTTTGATAATGTTTTCTTTGGTAAGCTATTTTTTTAATCTATTTAGTCTTGAATAATTAACGATGTTATGTTGTTTGGTCATTAAAGCTGTTTTCATATATGCACTCTGCTCCGGATATTCTCCAGACCCGGCTGTTCACATATAGATAGATAGATAGATTGATACTTTATTGATCCCGAGAAAAATTCAATATGCTCCTCACAGATTTCTCCGGAGAATATCCCGCTGCGTTCTCACGTCAGCTCACTCGGACTTGCTGTGGAAAAAAATGCGAGGGGTCTGGCAGGAGAAACTCCGGGTGAAGTCCGAGTGAAGTCTGTCTGCGTTCACACATGCAGCTCCTCTTGGAAATATTTCAGGAGTTATCAGGAGATTTCAACAAGTGTGAAAGCCCTAATTGACTTATTTTTCCTGCAAAACAGCAGTGGCCAATTGATTGTGTTTCATTTCAGTTTGATTTTGATTTAGCAGACTAAATGTAAATAGCGCCTTTCAAGTGACCCAAGGAGGCTTTAAATGGTGGACGTGCCAAACAAAGACCAAAAACTCAACTGAGACAGGAAAAACAAAAGGATGGGAGACCGATGGAGAGGCAGAGTTAAGGGAGGTTTGTCGGCTGTGGGGAACAGATGGAGTTTAGGAAGTTTCTTGAATGAGTCCAAAGATGATGCATTGAAAGCCCCGTCTCAATGGGTTCAGAGTCTGGTGTGAGGTATGGACAGGAGGCCAGTGTCTAATGGTGCATTCATGTGGTGTCGGACAAGTCGGAAAAAACGAGTTTCTGAGTTGTAAAATGCACAAGAACACCTGCTCAAGTCAGAACAACAACTCGGAAACTCGGAGAAGAATCAGGTGCCCGACTTGACGTCAGAACTGTCATCACGCACACAAAATTCCCGTATTGCACATCAACTTTCTGGACCACCCAAGCAGCACATGAACGCAGCATTAGGGACCAGAGGTTTCGGGGACTTGGTGTGTGGGTTACACGTTACATTTTACCGTCGTGTAAAAGTACTCACAGCATTCACAAAAGTTGCTCCTGCGCCTCCTATTAAAGCTTTTGCTTTCTTCATCGGGGTCTGCAGAACAGAAAGAAGACATAATGAAATAAAATAAACCCACAACTTCTCTACCCAACAACAAAAAAGCACTCTGCTAATGAATGAATAACGAACACCAACAGTAAGAGCTCGTTTAGTTGAGATCTGCTGCTTTATAAAAGAGATGCATCACGTTTTCACAGCACCAAACATTCAACCACTGAACTCACACATCATGCTGCAGCAGGTTTGTAGTTTCTAATAATAAATTCCTTGCTTGACACATCAGTAGCTTCTTGTTAATTACTGCAAAAATGATCTGAACTTACTGAAGTTGCTCTGCAATTATGCAACCGTTTCAGAAATTTTGTTTTCCAAGAAAAATGCTGAAACTGACTTTTTTTTTTCAGGAACTCAAATAGGAAGATTTTCTGACTTTCTCATATGGAAGTTATACGAATATTTTGAACTTTTTGACAGCTTTTGGACTTGAACCTTGTGGTCAAGCAATATCAGAAGCATCTGTTGCATTGCACTCTTCAGAGCCACCAAACTCCCAACACTTATTTGTTCTGTTTATTTGTCAGCTTTTGCTTGCAGCCAAAATCGATTCCTTCACTGACAGTAAGCACACAATACCAGAAGGCCTTTTTTTAAACGGATAATAAGGTGATGCAAAGACTATAAAACATGATACGGTGACTATAAAAGTGCTCATCAAAGACTATAAACACACTGTTGCATCGTAAAGATGTGTTTTATTTAAATGTAGGAACTTAAAAAGTCACTATAAACACACAGCTCTCTTCAAATGTTCAAACAGGTGATCATAGTGTTTTTGAACTCACCATCCCCCCCAGCTCGACATCCTGATCATCGGCGAGGATGAGGATGATGTTGCTCGGTTTGGCTGGTGCTGGTTCCGCACACCTGACGCAGCAGGTGAGCAGCGTGAGGAGCGCGAGGACTGCTGCTGGGTGTCCTCCTCTCTGTCGGGTTCGTGTCGCTCCTGATCCGCTCCTCTGACCTGCCATTAGACCTCCACCACCACAAACTCCGAGCCTCCTGCTGCACAGACACCGACCACACGTGTCTGAAGCTCGGTTTCGTTTCCAGCAGGCTGGATATATATATACACACACACACCCACACACACACTCACACACACACACTAGGTGAGTGTCACAGTTTGAGGAAGTGGAGTCAAGGGTTTGTGGTCATATGATCAGAGTGACTGTGGGAGGAGTGAACACCGAGAACAAATTGTTCAACGTGGACTTTATACAACTTTTACACAACTCAGCGGCTTTCCTAACTTCATACTGTCTTTAAAATTCAAAAAAAGGGAAAATAATATATATATATATATATATATATATATATATACATACATAAGGATACGCTTTAATAACACACACAAACGTTTTATGAGAATCTTAGTCGTAGTCATTATTTTTGGCACACTATTATAGAAGAAGAATTTTGTAAATGAAATAAATAGTACATTTTAAGAGAATAAATCATGCTTTTTAAATTATAAGTCAAAAAAAGGAAAGAAAAAGAAAATTATTATGGTCTTATGTAAATAAAATGTGATACTTAATCCGAATAATGAAATATAAAGTTACAAAAAAAAGGTAAAATACTAGTAAATAAGTCAAATATTTGATAAAGTAAATATATTGGGTTTAAATATTTTTGCTGGGACATAATACAATTTAAGTAAATAATTCAAGCATTTGAAATTATTAATTAATTTGAGAAAGTAGCCTTCACAAAATTAGCATTCATTTATTTTTGTTTTATTTGATAGGGAAAGATACAGACATGGACAAAGAGAAAACAGCCGTCCAATGCAATATAAGTGTGTAGGGGATGTTCAATTTCAGCACCTGTCCCTATGAGGTCAAGTTTGTGAAGATAGAAAGATTGAAACAGTTAAATTAAAAAGGAAAAAGAAAGAGTAAACTGAGTAGAGCATATTAATACAAAAAAAACACATTTAGCTGACGTGTACAAGTCTGTTTCTGAACTCACCAGGATTTTGGTCGCTCTGTGAAATTGGTGAAGTTCGCAGTAAGTTTCAAGTGATCAGGAAGCCAGTTCCAGGATGTTGCTCCTATCACTTGAACAGTTGCCACTTGAGGCTGCTCTGCTACAGCCCTGCAGTCTCTGTGTGTATTGAAGAAGCAGTGTGGGATTTTCTGGCTAAACGCACTAACTGTCAAGGTGCATGAAGAGTGAAAGGCTTGAAGAGGTCAAAAAGCTCCAGCAACACTTGTAGCATGAAGATGAAGTCTCTGAATGTGTTTGCAGGAAGGCTGAGGAGCAAGTCTGTTAAACATTTAAACACAAGCTTTACATAAAATATTATCCTCGTTAGTCAAACTTTCTGAATAACGAGTCAAACCCTGAGCCATTACTGTGGGAAACCTAATTAATGGATATCTTAGAATAAATCAAGGTTATTAGATCATTTTTAAAGAAATCAAATGAAAATCAAAATTATGGAATAGTAAGTCAAACTCAAGGTTAGGCAATAAAGCTGCAAAGATGCAAAATTTGGGTATGCAAAAAAAAAGCCTCCGTACCTGGGGATGCACGCACTAATCACTACGCTACCGATACCCCCCAAAAAGATAGATTTTTAATCAAGATTATGAGATGATGTGTCAGAAAATATTATGATATAGTCCTAAAATTTAATTCAATTCTTTTTAGTTTTGGCATAAATGGGCTTCCATACCTGTATGACTTTACTACTAAAATGATTTGGGCCACTGAGTTTTGACTTTCTTCTATCAGAATTTTTGTCTCTAATCTCAGAATTCTGCATTAAAAAAAAAAAGTTAGAAGTATAACTTTAAAGTCTTTAAATTTGTTTTGGCTCTAATCTCCCTCCGTAGCTCACAGCGCATGTTTCCCGTCGGAACTATTTTTGTGACGCGCAGCCGCAGCCGGCGCCGCCTCACAGCTGCATCCTGTAGCACACTGACACAGGAGTGTGCTGCTCAAAGGTGATTTTTACTCCACTCACCTTCCTCAGGAAAATGTTTTCTGTCATGTAAGACGCTTTAACTTAAATACGACGTAGAATTTTATGAATAGAAGTAAAAAAAATAATAATGTGAAATAGATTTATTAGATGTTTTAACGTCAAAGTGAAACATGGTGCCATTAAAGAGAAGAAAAGTCGTCCCATCACCTACTGGGAGTACTGGGACTGACTGCAGCAGTGGAGATAATGTGAAGTTTCCTCAGTTCATTTTATTCCTGTTGGAAAGAAAAATGGGAGCCAGTCGAAGAAGGTTTCTGTCTCAGCTCGGCACAAAGAAAGGATTTCAGGTGGAGGAAAAGTTCAGGTAAGATAAATAATATTCATCAGGAAGAAAAAACAAATCATGTCTCTGTCTCATGTCTTGTCTCTGGTTGTCATGGCCCCGGAGAAACTCATATTAGGCTACGACATTCAAATTTTCAGGTGCATTTCTTTGAGGAAGTTGCTGTAAACATTTTGTTTATTTTTAGTGGAAGATTGAATGTTTTTGTTTTATGAGAGAAAACCTGCAGAGAGAGAGAGAGAGAGAGAGAGGAAAGGAGAGAGAGAGGGGGGAGAGCGAGAGAGAGAGGAAAGGAGAGAGAGAGAGAGAGGGAGAGAGGGGGGAGAGTGAGAGAGAGAGAGAGAGAGCGAGAGAGAGGGAGAGGAAAGGAGAGAGAGAGAGAGAGAGAGGAAAGGAGAGAGAGAGAGAGAGAGAGAGAGGAAAGGAGAGAGAGAGGGGGGGAGAGCGAGAGAGAGAGGAAAGGAGAGAGAGAGAGAGAGGGAGAGAGGGGGGAGAGTGAGAGAGAGAGAGAGAGAGCGAGAGAGAGGGAGAGGAAAGGAGAGAGAGAGAGAGAGAGAGAGAGAGAGAGAGAG